>NC_056725.1:1989754490-1989851990 GCF_019279795.1 Protopterus annectens
CAGTTAGGGGTCACCACAGTGGATCACCTGTTTCCATTTCTTCCTGTCCTCTGCATCTTGCTCTGTCACACCAACCACCTGCATGTCCTCTCTCACCACATCCATAGACCTTACCTTAGGCCTTATTCTTCTCTTCTTACCTATCAGCTTCATCCTTAGCATCCTATTCCCAATATATCCAGCATCCCTCCTCAACACATGTCCAAACCAATGAAATTCTGCCTCTCTGGCTTTGTCTCCGAACTGTCCAACCTGGACTGACTGTCCAATATACTTATTCCTAATCCTGTCTACCCTCGTCACACGCAGTGCAAGTCTTAACATCTTTAACTCTGCCACATCCAGTTCTGACTCCTGGCTGTTTGTCAATGCCACTGTCTCCAACCCATATAACATAGCTGGTCTCACTACCATCTTGAAGACCTTCCCTTTCACTCTTACTGGTATTCGTCTGTCACAAATAACTCCTGACACTCATGTCCACCCACTCCACCTGGCCTGTACTCTCTTCTTCACCTCTTTACCACACTCGCTATTACTCCGAATTGTTGATCCTAAGTATATGAACTCATCCTCCTTCACCAGCTCTACTCCCTGCATCCTCACCATTCCTCTATCCTCCCTCTCTTTCACACACATATATGCTGTCATAGTCCAGCTGACCGTGATTCATCTCCTCTCCTCTCTAGAGCATATTTCCACCTCTCCAGGATCTCCTAAACCTGTTCCCTACTCTCACTACATATCACAATGTCATCTGCAAATATCATAGTCCACGGGGACTCCTGTCTGATCTTGGCTGTCAGCCTGTCCAGCACCACTGCAAATAAGAAAGGGCTCAGAGCTGATCCTTGATGTAATCCCACCTCCACCTTAAACACATCTGAACTCCCACTGCAGATCTCACTGCTGTCACACTACCCTTGTACATATGATAAGCCACTCTTATATTCTTCTCTGCCACTCCCGACTTCCTCACACAATACCACAACTCCTCTCTAGGCACCCTGTCATATGCTTTCTCTAAGTCCAGAAAGACACAATGCAGCTCATTCTGACCTTCCCTGTACTTCTACATCAACAGTCTCAGAGCAATCATTGCATCTGTAGTGCTCTTTCTTGGAATGAAAGCATACTGCTGATCACTAATAATCACCTCCCTTCTTAAACCAGCTTCCACTACTCTTTCCAATAATTTCATGCTGTGAATGATCAGTATTACCCATCAGTAGTTACTACAGTTATGCACATCACTCTTATTCATATAATCCAGTACCAAAACACCTTTTCTCCACTCCTCAGGCATTCTCACATTCCAAGATTCCATCAAACAATCTGGTTAATCATGTCACTGCCATTTCCCCTAAACACCTCCAAGCTTCCACGGGTATGTCATCTGGACCAACAGCCTTTCCATTCTTCATCCTCTTCATAGCTCTTGGTACCTCTGCCTTGTAGAGCATGCATATCTGATATGTTATAACTATTGTTTGTTGATGCATAGTAGTAATAAACAGATGTGCATAAGTGCTAGTTTTGTGGACTTGTACTGTTGATGTACTGTAATGCTGCACCCAACCTGTAGCAATGCCATGGCTGTGGCCACTAACATTGCATCTCTCACACTCTTATGCAGGTCCCTCCAGTATACCACCATGACAGCAGCCTGTAGTTGGTGAGTATGGTTTATGTTGATACTTGCCAATACACCAGGCATGTACTGGCTACGGTATATAACATGCACATATCTAACTCATCTACCCTTAATGCATGCAGTACATGTTCACACATTGTTGCTATTACATGCACTGCATCACAGTGGTGACCATGATGGGGTATTGTTAAGGTATGTCAGATGCCGGCAGGATAAGTAATGTCCTGTCATTGTGAAATTTGTCCACAGGGATTAACATAAAGGTGGTACACACAGATTACAGTAGGGACACATGTGAAACATCACACTGTACAGTGCACCAACAGTTTATATACCAGTATTACAATGGCAAGTGTTACAGATGCACACTATGGCATAATGTATTAGTGTGGTCCACATTATTAGCTGGGACTTGGCTGTAACACATGCTGTTCAGTGTATGGGACACTGAAAACTGACATAAATGTGCAGCCCATACTTGTCAAGCATCTGCAAAAAGCCCGAAGGTGGGGAGAGGGTGTCAGCATGACACACCAGTGCACTGCAGCAGGGAGCCATAAGCATGGTAAGAATGGCTGTATCTGCACACAGACTGGGTCAGTAACTGTGGCAGACATAACTCTACACCCACAAAAATAGTGACATTTGTGTCTGAAACCCAAGGGGTGTGCATATGAGTAGACCTTACAGTTATGCATAGTTGGGGATCATATGTAGGGCAGACTGACCATACACATGCAAATGCAGATGTGCCATGCTAGTATACCCTGGACAGGAATAGTGACTGCTGTAGTACACATAACAATGTGTGCAACAAAATGTCATGATAATTGTGTGCATACATAGGCACACACATGACTGTATGCAATGTGGTTAGCATCCGCACACCTAACACCTTTAGTAGACACTGCATGTGGATGTACAGGACATATGACACATATCAGGCTCATGTACTGTTAATATATGTAGTGTTGTTTTCCCATGGCAGATCAAGGAATGGTGCATCACATCAATACGAGTGTGTAGGCTCCCCATAGCCACAGTATGATCTGGCCATTGCCAGTGTAATACTATTGGATTGTTCATACATGGTCTGCTAATGCTGAGAGCTGTAAACCACACATCAAGATTCACAACTGACATCTGACCACACATCATCCCAGGTATGTTTTTTCTAGAAAACATAGGGTCTGTGAGCATTATAGCTGACATAACTGACACAGTACTACACATTCAGCAATGGGATGTACACCTGTGAGTTGTGGTTCACAGTGCATGGCAGGGCGCATAACAGGTGCACAGCAAAACTGTGTACATGGGTGCAGTGTTCCCCAGGGGAAGGGTATCACCTACTAACACAGGCCATGCCTCACACACATGTATACTGTTGCTAGCATGGAATGGCTATAGCTGCACTGCATGCTGTTGTGTACCATATGTTATGCATGTTGACAGATGGCTAATGGGAGGACTTGTGTGTACTATTATTGTGCATCCTCACCTGTATGTGTGTCTGTGTGTGTGTCTGTGTGCGTGTGGGTGTTCATGTTGTCTGTAGGTTCAATGTGGTGTAGAGGAGAGAGGATGCTGCATGTAGGTTGTGTGTGTGCATGTCTGTGTGACTGCATTGATGACCATGTATGCACATGTGTGACTGTGGAGTTTATGATATGGAAGTACTTCCCTTTGTGATAGTGCAGTACATGGACGTGGACTGACACAAGACACAACAGGAATACTTGTCTGATATGTTATCAAGGGACAGCTGATGGTCTAATAACATCTGTAGCATAGAACATGCATTGGGAGGGAAAGTAGATACCTGGTATACCCTCAATATCACATACTGCATGGAGGTGAATGACAACCCATGTAGGCAGCACTACATATGCAGTGGGGAATTACTAGACAACAGCAGGGAGTGCATAAATATATCACAGTTGTCACATGATAGGTTGATTGAGCAGCATGTCAGGCATGTACTGAGCAATCCTTACATATGACACTACAGTGCTTGACATTATGGAGGGAACGTATCAGCCCCTCACATATAGTGGCCAAGCTCACAAAGTCCCAACATACACAGGGTGAACACTGAATGACAGCAGTGAGGCTATGTAAACAGTACTACATTCAGGTCATGGAGTTAATGGAGTAACAGGTCTTGTGTTGTGGTCACTTTTGTAGGCATTTAGAGGAGTGAGACATTAATGAGTGGCATTAATGAGTGTATATCACCAGGCGTGATGCATGATGGGCCATTTAAGGGAATACACATGGGACTGTCTGTAGCATCACAGATTGATAGGTATTAAGGTGGAGTGTGTGTGTGTGTGTGTGTGTGTGTGTGTGTGTGTGTGTGTGTGTGTGTGTGTATGTGTGTGTGTGTGTGTGTGTGTGTGTGTGTGTATTGTTATGTAATGCTGGACAGGTCTTAAGGTGCATTTATTTTTATCCCCCACAGGTGGCGAGATGGGTCAGGGTCCCTCCTTCAGGCAACCTGATGTTGATGTGCACGCAGACACTGATGATGATGAGACCATGATTGAGGCACAGGTGGGTTTGTCAGGGTTTGACACAACACCAACATTTGACATCCCTCTCTTAGCCACCCCACCCCTGCATACAGTTTCCATGCCTATACATACCCCATCACCAGTGGCCATGGCTGAGGGACAGTTGCAGTTAGTGGCAGTGCACAGAGTAGTGTGGTGATTATGCCAGCTATGTCTGTCCACAACAGGCATAGCCAGATGTCTGGCAGGCCACCACATAGGCAGATGTGCCAGGGTGTTCATGGTAGGGCTGCTGATCATCCTGCCCCTGGCAGAGTTGCCACAACTGGTACCACCAGGTGCATGTTTCAGGCTGTCATGGAGGCACAGGCATGTTTAGAAATGTACAACAGATGGGGCTTGAGGCTGCAGAGGGCTGCCTACTCATATGTAAGTGACAACATCTGTGAACTTGCTGCTGCCCTCCATGAACAGAACGAGATCATGGATAGACGGTAGGGTGAGATGGTGGGCATCTTCAACCGTGGTATGTCTGTGCTTGGTGGGAGTGGTGTAATGGCCACATGGTCGTAGGCCAGAAACTACATCTGGCAGTTGACATGGACATGCTAGGACACCAAGCCACTCTCATACTGGAAGTAGTAGCCCCAGCACATCACTAGGGGTGCTGTCCACACCACACCAAAGCAGGCCTCATGCACATGGCCCTGGCCAGTCCCAGGAGGGACATGGTTCCAGTGGACATCTGTCATCATCAGGGGAGAGCAGCACCTCAAGGCCTGTACCTGCACGTGCCCATGGAACCCCTGGTAGGCACAGTCAGTGTGTCCATGGCGGAGGTGGGGAGCTGCACACCCTGCCAAGTATAGTCTTGAGCTGTCTAAAAACACCTGTATGGGCAGCCACATGGCAGAACTGTGTGCATGCATACCCACACACTATACAAACATATGTAGGCCAACCCCATACCGACACACACCACATCACCATGCCCCATCCAAATAATTAACCCCCTCACCCACACACATGGTGTCAAATGTATGGACCACCCTCGGCCACTGGCAAACCAGCAACACACCCTGTGCATATGATGATGCCTATGCCACATCCCTGTCATCCATAACATCAATGCAGGGACAGGCTAATACGGTTCTGATGCACACAGTGACTGTAATACAGAGCAGGAAAGTACTGCAGTGTAACATGTTGTCAGGAGTAATGTGTAATGCATACATGTCAGGTAGTGTAGCCGTCCAGCTATGATGCATGTCAGCTGTTAGTAACACTGGGTGATTGTGATTTCCATAATGCTATCCATTTGTGTTGTAGGTGTACATGTGTCAGCAGGAGGATGGTCTGCAATCATATTCCACAAGGGTTATGGCACTGTGGTGACATCATGGCTGTGACTTATCCAGAGTACAGATGCACACATGTCATAGGATTGTCTAACAGTTTTTGTCTGTGCCACATAGACAGGTGACCCGCTGTGACATGTATAATCTGCTACTGTATGTACACCCATCCAAATACATGAACACTCTTACATGGCAACACTGTGACTAGACCCTTACCTAGATATGTAGTGATACTGAACTGTGTGGCTTTCTTTGCACGCACTACACAACATTTAGGGTGAGGTGTGTACCAGATTAGATGTTACATGCAGAACATACACAGACATGTACAGTATGGTAATGGTGGATGTAAATGTCATATATGGATAATACATAGTGTGACATACCATCATACACACACTGACAGACACATAACAGGCAGACACAAATCTGAGAGACCTGGGCCTATTGGTGCTAACTAACTCGTCCATGTGTCCAATGTGTCACAGGTAGGCTGCACACAGCACATGTGCTACTGGGCTGTATTGTGGTTTCAGTTACCTGTATGGTTGATGGTAACAGTGGTCACCATAAAGTGGTACATGGGGCATATACCGGGTGTACCATGGTGTATTGGCAGTGTACACAGCACCCACACCCCCCAGTGGTTATTGTATGCACTGGAACCCATGATGACACTCTGACATACTGACTATCACACATTGCCCATGACTGCAATACATACCATTGTATATCACAACAGTGGTACTACAGGGATATGCATCTAATGCACATGCCACAGGCCTAGTAGTGTGTTGTTTTGCCATGCCTCACCTATGTGGGGGGGGGGTGACAAGACTATCCGTACTACTGTGTGGCAATGTGTAGTGTAATAGGAGTATGTGGCCACAGAATGGTGTACCCTACAGATATGCAGACATGCACACATACACACACTTGCCCGACCTCAATAGGTTTTGCGTGCCTATTGACCTATTTGTACAACACTGTTGTGCTGGTAACGCATGGCTCAAGTAGCCATTAGGGTGAAGAGTGTAACGGGGTACATGTCATGTCCAACACAGCAGCAGCAACATCTGATTATGGTAATGGGTGTTGAGGTGGTTGTGAAGGCCGTCATGGAGTTCCGACCTACAGGTGTACTAACACACAAACACTGATATCCTCAGTAATGCACACGTACTGTGTCAGTACTGTGGTGCATTGTTGTAGGTGGTCATAGCTGTGTCCATCTCTATTGGCTATGAAGGGCTGGGTTGTGTAGGGGTTGTGTGTACATTGGTATCATGCTACCTGCCATTTGCAAGCAGGCAATCTATCAACAGACACCACTTTGGTGACTGTCAGGGGTGAGAGTGACATGCATCAGCCAATCCGTGGGGTGCCTTCTGCACATGGCCACTGAGGTGATTCAGTCAAAATGTATGCAACATGTATTACAACACATGCGTAGTGCCTGTGTTGGAGACCTGTACCCAAGCATGTTCTGTTCACTGTGGTAGTGTAGTTTAGGTACCCATGGCAGGTGGTCCATACAGGTTGTTGTCTCCTATATGTGTCAGTTAGTATACAGCTGGGCAGACATGTCAGTGACAATCAAGCATAGGTTGTCTGTATGTATCCCAGCTGGATACCTGCCATCTACACATCTTTAGAGGGACTCACAGACATCTGCTTGGCAAGTAGCTATGCAGTAGGATGAATGTGTCAACATATGGATGTTTGACAACAATATGTATGCCATTACTAAATGTTGTATGCCCTCACTAACATGTTCTTTACAGACAGTACTCTAAAGTGGCATTCCATGTCTGATCATTATCCATTAGGGCATATATACCATGACACAGCCCACACATCAGGAACATGACACTGAGGCATCAGAGTCCAGCTATGCCTGCAGGTGTGCTTGTTGTCAGTAGTACTTTTAGCACTCTACCATTGCCTGGGACAGCACTGTCAAAAGTAGTATCGCCATGTTACACTAAATGCTAGTGTGACAGCATGTAACCTGAGTTACTACCCCTGCACGTAACACATTCATACGGATAACAGTGCTGTGCAGGTCTCATATACTTGTGTGTCCCAGACATGACACACATCCCTTGCTACTGTAATGACAGCACATAGACGCATGTATTGTACATGGCATTACATACACTTATTACAGATGTCAATACAATACATGACACACATCCCTTGCTACTGTAATGACAGCACATAGACGCATGTATTGTACATGGCATTACATACACTTATTACAGATGTCAATACCCAGTGTTTGACATGACCTTGTATGTTAAGCAGAGATTGTCTCTGAGTATACAATATGCCACAGAGAATAGCTGAAGGTTTTTGAGATGGTCAGCATAGGGCATGTGCTTTAGGCCAGTGATACATTTAGTGATGTATTTCTGCGGCCTTTGCAGCTGTTGCAGATGTCATTTGAGGTACATACCAAATGGGGCATCGTACTCTATAATGTGTGCAATGAGGGATGAGTATATTGGAACAACTACCTCTGTTTTCCTGGATGAAAAGCCATTAGTGATGAGGTGTACCACATAGAAGGATCACCTCACTGTTGTGGCAATGTGGTTACTGAATGTGACACCACTGTCCACCTGTGTCCCTAAGTCTGTCATCACACCTTTGGTGTTTAGTGTACTGCCACCTATGTGGTAATTCATGGGTACATGGTATTTCCCAAAGGGGATAACCACACATTTCTGGCCATTACGCTTGAGCCCATAGCTCTGGCACCAAGCACCTGTTTTGGTAACGCCCTTTAGTAGAATACTCACATCATTTGGGGATCCAACAGTGGCTCCTGGTTTGCAGTCATCTGTGGACTTTGTTAGACGGTGTCCCATAGTGTTTGCATGTACTTCAGAGAAGTAGATACCAAACATGAGCAGTCCCAGGATTGAACCCTGAGGTACTCCACTTGTCACTTATTTGTAGCTGGTATTGGAGTCAGCTACTTTTACATTGTGTGTTCTGTCAGTAAGCCAGTTGGCAACCCATCATGTGACGTGGAAATGTGTGGCCAGATTAGTACTTTTATCTATGTTTCCAGAGTCGTAGATGGTGCCGAAGGCCTTGGCGATGGCCAGATAGGCTGTGTGGACTGCCTTACCCCCTTCCACAGCTCTGGAGACTGATTCAAAGAAGTCAGTCAGGTTTAGGAGACATGATTAGCCCTTCATGAGGCCAAACTGGGTGCGGTCCAGTATTTGAGCCTTGCCAATATCTTCGTTTATATGTTCCATTATAATACATTCCTTTCCTTGCAGATCAGGCTTGACAGACTGATGGGACAGTAGTTCCTGGGATCCAAGGTGGATCTCCCCTTGTGGAGTGGGATAACTGTAGCTGTGTGCCACTCAGTGGGCATGAAGCCTCAGGTGAGGCTATGATTATACATGACACATAGGTGAGGTACAAGTTCATTTTGTAATTCATGTAGTACACAGCCTGGAATGTCAGCTGTTCCCATGGATGCTGTATTCTTAGCTGTGGAGAGTGTGGTTTCTACCTGTGTGGCCATGATTACTTGTATTTTGCAATAATTTGGTATTGAGATGGGCTATTTAGGGGGTGAGAGGGAGGTGAATGTGGCAGTACATTGATCTGCCAGGATATTGGCAAAATCCTCAGGATCAGTATATTTAATGCCATTCTGTTGTAGCTCAGATCAGTTCTGAGCATTGCCAGTTAGATTCTGGACATAACTATAGAATGGCTTGTTGTTGTCTTTGGAATCTGTGGCTATTTCATATATGTAACTAGCTTTGGTGGATTCTATGAGGGATCTTAGCTTCTTAGTGAGGCTGGTAAGGGAGTTGTTTGCATCCTTGGATTATCCCCCTGTCTTCAACAGTCTCGTCCTTCTGTTGTACAGTTTGTTTATGGCAGGGGTCTACCATATTGGCTGTCTTTGGAGGGGGGCATCTTGGTTCTATATGTGATGGCACGATACGTGCATGAGTGGATGTGCTCACACAGTGCCTCATTGTAGGATTCAGCAGTTGGTCTATCATCTCCCATCTCAACGGCTGTATCACAGTTTCTCACTTCTGACTTGAGTAGCATGAAGTTGGCTTTGTAGAGGATTTTTACAGGGGTGTCCTTCCTGGGGTTTGTGGGTGGGATGTCAATGGTGAATAGCTCATGGTCGGACCTGACCAATGAATGGGGTGACCACTGGTGTGGAGCATCTATCTCCCATGTTGGTAATGACCAGGTCTAGGATATTGGATCCCCTGGGTGGACAATGGATTACGTGATCCAGGGCGTTGGAATCCATGACCTCCAAGAACCATTGGGGAAAGGCATTGTTACCTGAATAGTTCACCCAGTTAATGACAGGGTAGTTTGAATCACCCAGTATGAGTGTTTTTGGTTGTATCTCAATAATTCCAGAATGTTTAGTAAGGTGTAGTGAGGATCTCGGGTCATGGTGGGGGATCTGTAGCAAGCTACAATTTGGAATGCAGTCTTACCTAGTGTTAGTTGCACCAGGAGATATTCAGATGTTGAGAACCAGCCTGGATGTGTGAATAACCTTGTTGAATATGGACACTCCTCCTCCTGTAGTGTTGTGGTCTTGTTTTGGTGGCAGAAATGTGTGGTAAGATTGGTAGCCTGGTATTGCAGGGGTGCTCTCTGGAGCGTTGAACCAGGTCTCAGTTACTGGACAGATACTGATGTTCTCCATTTGTAGATGTGCCTTGAGAGAGTGCATGTTTAGGATGAGACGTCAAGCTTTGAGTAGCATTACCTTCAGTTTTGCATGCTTGTATCTGTTACATTGGTGGTTTTGTCCTTTGAACCTTGCCTAGAAAAGGCACTATGGGAATGTCAAGAGCATTAGCCGATAACCTGAATCCCAGGGGAAACAGGTGCAGACCATCTCCGGCAAGGCATCGTGATTTCTCAATCATGTCACCCCAGGCAGACAGATACTAGATCCCCTTTGAATGACATCAGAAGCTTAGCCAATTGTTGAAGTCATTGCTGTTTATGTGTATATATGTAGTGTTTACATGTATATATATGTACATATATTTCTCCATATATGTACGTGGATATCTATATGTCCATATATGTATGTGGATATGTATATGTGTATATATCTATATAGATATGTGGATAAATATGTACACATATATGCTTACATATGTCCAGAGCATGGAGTGGAGTCCTACCTCAACACTAATAGTCCCAACTGCTTAGTGCAAGGGGATGTCATGCATGTATTGCAGATATATATGTAGACTGTTGCTACTGTAATAGGGGTTGTCTTAACAGACATGTCGGGTGTGGGAGGTCACATCTGCTGTAGACATGTGCACCATTGCCTATGAACAGACATCCTAAGGAGACCATAGTACAGGACCACTGCTAGTACAGTAGTGATCCTGTGGACTACATCAGGGATATGATCAACATATGTGGACAGTCTGGCACTCTGTGGGCAGTCCTGAAGTGTACACATGTCCCCTTCATATGACATATGGAACCAGCCTCATAATGGGGATGTGACTAGCCATGTACATGGGTATATCACGACAATACTGGACTACATATGCCCACACAGTTTATGCACGGACACACGCCAGTCTGTCCTGACACATAATACCTGGTGGTGCAGAGGTCATATGGCCACATAATATGCAGTAGATACTGACATACAGTACAGCACACCACTGCTTTGTCAGAAATACATAAAAGTTATGGTGGCCTGGCAACAGCATGTCTTGCAAATAAATGGAAATAACAGCACACTGGGTAATTACATTAGGCTGCTAGGCATGTCACTAAGCACTGTGCAAACTACAGGCAGACTGCCACAACACTGGACTATATTTTCTATGGGGGAATGCACATGTACCTGCGATTACAGTGGGCTCCACACACATGTCACAGCACAGTGTGGCAGACACCTGTGGAAGTGCATACCCACATCAAATGTCAACCCAGACACAGACACATGTGATACACAAGCTTAATATGACACTATAGTAACTGTCTGTTAAACACCATCCTCATATGTGCCACACACACAGTAACCCTACATACACTGGTCATGGCACAGTGTGGTCTGATGTCTGTCTGTGGTATGGGACACATGTGTGACTGGCCCTAGAGACATGTGAGCCAGTAGGGTACCATACACTGGAGCAGCATATAACATCAGATAGAACAGTCTGTGGACAGCCCAATGTATGTTTGTGCAATACACATACTGTCGTCAATAATCCTAACTTGGGGATCTGCAACCTGTGGCTCTGAAGCCACATGTGGCTCTTACAATCCATTGTAGTTGCTCCCTGTACCTCTGAGGATTAATGGCCACAGTACCACAGCACACACACACACACACACACACACACACACACACACACACACACACACACACACACACACACACACACACACACACACACACACACACACACACACACACACACACACACACACACACACACACACAGATCAAGCAATCCCAACATATGAATACAATTATGGATGTACATCAGGTATTGTTCTTATACACTCTGTCCTTTTATATATATGTGTAACCTTATATGCTCTGTTATATTCATTTTAGGGGTCAAATAGCTGTTGTGGTTCCTGATTTCTTTCATTTGGTGGGAGAGGGGCCATACATGGTTCTCTGGACAGTGAAGGTTGCTAAACCCCTACCCTAAGTACACAGACCACAGTACTGTACACACAACCACAGAATGTCCAAGTAATGTCCTCAGAAACACCACTACTATACACAGTATATCCAGCAGTCTATCTGACTGGCTTGTTATTGGGTATGATGTCAATGAATAATGGCATTCAGAGCATATGCACCATATATATGTGGGCTTCATCTGCACAACACGTGTGCCCCTCTGCAGTCTAGAGGTCAGTATATGTAACAGTGTTAAATGCCCCTGTAAGTCAGTCTATGAGATGGGGTATGCACCATAACTATCCTAGGGTGTTACAACATGTGAGGTATACCTGTATTCAGCTGGGTTAAGGTATACAGATGTACATTACCATACATTTCACCTTGTGGACATTGCTGGCCTACTGCTTACTGCCATATGGACTCTTCTGTTTGTCAGTGTGATTGTGTTGATTGCAGGTATGCATTGTTATGGAACAGATACCTCCCATTGTGTCAACATAGGTATTTTCCAACTAGGGGTTGCGCACACAGTGCATTTAGAGGCTGCTGGGCTGTACATCTGCATTACTTACTGTTGAATGATTTTTATCCTGTGGCCCAGTCTGTCTTTCTTGTTGTACTACTTGACGTGGACACCAACATATGTTATGCTTTCAGATTACTGTAATAAATGATCTGCTTGAGAGTTGCATTAATCTGTTTGTATGTATTTCAAGGTATAAACAACTATATGAGATGGCATATACCACTGTAATAGTGCACAAAAAACCTTTAAAATGTATGCAAACCTGTGTGTGATGTTGCATCCTTTGACTTCTCTGCAGGTATATGTTTCAGGCAACAATTGTCGTTTGTATGGGTGACTCATACACTATCCATCTGATAAGGTTGCAACTGTAGGGATACTGGCTGTTCAGTGTGGTGTGCACCCACTAATTATGCATCATACTAGACATACCTCTGTGTGTTTATGTGTAGTTACACACACATATATATATATATATATATATATATATATATATATATATATATATATATATATATATATATATATATATATATATATATATAGAGAGAGAGAGAGAGATATAGATGTATCTGCATACCTGTGTCTGTGTATATCTATCTTGGGAATGTTTATTGCTTACACATTTTGTGCATTCACTATTGTAGCCAAACTGTACTGTATGATATGTTATCAATACCAGCCTCACATCATTCAGTTGGCATGGCTTACTGTTAACATCTTGTGGCCCAACATCCCACTCTCACCTGAAAAAAAACAAAAACAAAAGGGCAATCTGTTCCTACAAATAATTTCTCCCCATACATAGCTGTCCATTCTGCACGTGTCCACTGGACATATGTAATCCGGTCTAATTGGCATCACAACTTATTTTTGTTGACCTCACCCCCTCCCAGGGGTTTGAGTGTCCAAATCTACCTCCAAATTTAGTATATATGCACAGCTTCCCCACACCCTTCCTGCACATAAGCTATTTTCACTACTGTCTTTCCCTCTGTGTGCCCCTTTTTTCACTGCTTTCCTATCAACCCCTTTTTCTTTTCTTTTAAAGAAATTAGCATGGGGAAAGCGGGAGTGAGCACTTTTAAGCAGCAGTGAGGAGGTTTAAGCCTGTTTGTGCAGAGGTAAGCAATGCCTACACAGGTTAAGCAATTTAGAAGCTGAATGTAAGAAACTAAAACTGGAAGTTAGCACTGCTTACCTCCACGCAAACCCGCTTATACCTGCTTTAAAGTGCCTTAATCACACTGTATCCAATGGTCTGTGTTCTGCTCAGCAACAAAATAAACAGCCTCTGCAAGGCTCAAACCCAGGACCCTGCACCCCATAGACAAAGGGATTTACCACAAAGCCGTGACAGATAAACATAAATCTGATGTTTTCAGAAGCATATCATCCAACCCAGTCATGCGACAGTACAGAGAATGTATTGAAAAGACAAAAGAAGGTGCACCATGAAGCAAGGTCCTGATAAAATCAGTCTCCAATGGATAAAACACAGGTTTATTGGTATAAAACTCGAACAAACTGCAGTATGGTATCACTAACGCTTCATCAGACATTAAAGCAGCTCAAAACCAACTGTTTAAATAAGACATGACACACAAAACATGTGTTTGCAGTAGCGAATCAGAACAAAAGTTGTAAAAACACAAAATGCAAACATTATAAAATCCTACCATACATATTTAGATCATTGGAAAGCATACACAAAAATCATAAGAACTAATCTAGCAAGCATATCACAACAGCATGTTGATGAAAAACAAACACAAAATCCTTCCTAGTGTCTCAAAGGTCTGTTTGCTAAGAAAGGTTTGAGGGCTAGCCTATCATTTATACCAAATCTATGGGCTTGTAACTTTAAGATCCACTTGCCTTCTCTTTCTTCTACTTTATTCTTAATGTCTCCTAACCGACCAGTTCTACCTACTAGTTCAAGAACCTGAAACTTAAAGCAGTGTGTGGATCCCAACTCCTTGATGTGTTTGGCTAGTGCATTGGTGATGTTGCTCTTGGCAATAGCATAAATATGCTCCCTGATGCGTTGGTCCTAGTTGTCATGCCTACATAAAAGATGAAACATTGCTGACATCTAGCAACATATATCAGACATTCTGACCTGCAGTCAGCATAGCCCTTGAAAAAATAATGTTTGTTCGAGTTTTATACCAATAAACCTGTGTTTTATCCATTGGAGACTGATTTTATCAGGACCTTGCTTCATGGTGCACCTTCTTTTGTCTTTTCAATACAGTTGTTTTCTCTTATTTGAAGGTGCTTTACCCAGCAAGAGCTCTCTTTTTTTCTATATAGTACAGAGAATGTAACCAACATTTAGATGTATGTGTGTGTAAATATATTAATATCTAAACAGATACAACATATCTACATATGTAGATAGATAATATATATATATATATATATATATATATATATATATATATATATATATATATATAGATATATATATATATATTATCTATCTATCTATATATATATATATATATATATATATATATATATATATATATATATATATATATATATATATATATTATATATATCTTTATATATATATATTATCTATCTATATATATATATATATATATATATATATATATATATATATATACATATATATATATATATATATATATATATATATATATATATATATATATATATATATACATATATATAAATATATATGAACACATATACATACAAATGTCTACATCGACACATATATATGTCTACACCTATATGTCGACATATGCACAGCAAGGTACATATATGCATGCAGGTATATAGCTGTGTAGGTATATACAGACATAGTCATACGTATGTAAGCTGATATAAATATCTATATAGGTATATTTGGCCATACATCTGCAGATAGCAATGGTATATTAACAAAAACAAATATGTCCACATGCACTGCTAATGGGGTTGAGAGGCCCCAAACAATACACGTCTTGTATGAATAGGCATACCCCCCCAGCCAAACACCTCTGCCCTGCAATAAACTACCAAGTGTTGCAGATCCCATAACCAGGACCTGACATGACATGGGCACAAGATGTTAACAGTACTCCATCCCACCTGTATGATGTCAGGCTGTTATTGGTAACATATCATGCAGTACAGTCTGGCTCCTATAGGAAATGTAAAATGTGGAATCTATCAACATCCCCAGGATACATATACACAGACACATATATGCAGATACAGATATGCATGTATATATATATATATATATATATATATATATATATATATATATGTATATATATATATATATATATATATATATATATATATATATACATATATATACATATATATATATATATATATATATATATATATATATATATATATATATATATATATATATATATATATATATATATATACATGTGACTACACATTCACACGTAGAGATATGTACAGTAAGATACATATGTAGGAGGTGCACAAAATATGGAACAGCTGCTATGCCTACAGTTCACTCCTGAACAACTGGACACTGTATGGGCCACCCATACAAATGACAATCATTTCCTGCAACATATACCCACAGAGAGGTCATAGGAAAAAACACTACACACAGGTTTACAGGAATGGAAAACCTTTATTTTTGTACTATTACAGTTTTATATACTATGGCTACTGTAATTGGGATTGTCTTCACAGACATGGTGTGTGTGGGAAGTCACATCTGCTTTCCACATGTGTGCCATTGGCTACTGTAAGACATCCTAAGGACATCATAGCAAAGTACTAGCACATACTGCCCCTTTCGATTACAGCAGAGATGTTGGCCAATATGTGTGGACATTCTGACACACTCTGTAGAGTCAAGAGGTATACACAGAAACCCTTAGTGCAAAACATGTGTACCATGCCTGACAACATGGATGTTAACAGCCATGTCGATGGGTATAATACATAACAACTGGCATACATATGCCATCATAGGTTATTCATTCACACACACCTGTCTGGCCTGACACGTACTATCCGCTAGTACAGGGATGCCATGGCCACATACTACCCACTTGATATTGACATACATCTGTATAGCATCCCACTGCTCTGTCTGACATACATGACTGTTAAGGGAGGCCCAGCAGCAGTACATCTGACTAGTATCTGCACATGACATCTCACTGGGTAAGTACACTAAGCTGCTTGGCATATAACAATGCACTATCAGGCTACAGGCAGATGGACTAAACACTGGCCTACATCTCTAATGGGGGAATGCACATGTACCTGCATATATAGCCGGCTGTACAGGCATATCACAGCACAGGGTAAGATACACCTGTATGAAAGTGCATAACCAAAACCAATGAAAACAGAGCCACAGCCACATATGGCAAGCTAGCATAATGTTACAGTATATGGACTATCTGTTCAACACCATCCTCATATGTGCCACTCACACACTAACCCGACATATACTGGGCCGCTACACAGTTTGGTCTAATGGCTGAATGTGGTATAGGACATGTTTGTGTATGGCCCTACCAACATGTAAGCTAATGCGATAACGTACAGTGGAGCAGCATGAACATTGATGGGACAGCACCTAGGATGATGACAGCTACCACAGGCTGTACACAGGCCAAGGTACATATTAACAATACACACACTGTTGACATTCACCATAAGTACACAGACCTCAGTACTGTACAAACAACCACAGTATGTCCAGGTTATGTCATCAAATATAACCCCTACTGTACATAACATGTGTAGCAGTCTGAAATCTCAATGGCTTGTTATCAGATATGATGGCACTAATTATGGTGTACAGCACATATGCACCTCTTTATGCACGACATATGCGCAAACGTTGACAGAGTTGGGGCTGGAAGCACATAGACAGAGCCAATATTGACTTGTTGCTGTGATAACCTCATACATTTACTGTAGTAACAGGATTTGTTGCAACATATGTCCTATAAGGGATATGAAGTCAGTAACTGTCACGGCTTTCACCATCTACAGACTGCAATTCTCACACTACCTTCTGCAGTCCACAGATAGATGCTCTGTGGGTAACACATGAAACCAAAGGCACAGCACACTGCCCAGTCTGCAGATGACCCTGCAGATGGGAATTCCTCATAATCATATAACTGACATGGCAGGTATTGAAACATGTAGGACAGCCATATCCACACACACACACCCTGTTAAACTAACATTACTCCAAGTGCTGTATAGCAGCACGTACAGTCTGTAGTCAGGTCAGGCACACCCCCCTCCTGTGTGTTGCCCTGTTTCCACAGTGTATGTTTTTAGAGGAAAATCCCCAGTCCTTCTGAGATGCTGTTTGCCAAACAACAGATCTAGTTCCTGCTCACAGAGAATGAAAAAATCCAACACCAACATGATGTTCCTAGATATTGGAGTCTGTTTCCATGCAATTGGCTATGGGAATGTTACCATAGCTGTTCCACTTGCAATCAGTTAGGGGAGGGCTGCAATTCATGCAGAGGGCATCAGCTGATCATGAACATCACTTAAAATACATATGCTGCTGCCTAACTAAAGCAACTGCAGGTCTCCACATCCATCAGAGAGGGAGTGCAAGAGGCAGACAGAGGCAAAGACAAGTCATGGAGGGGTGGGACAGTAAAACCTAAGCATGCTTGTGTCACACATCTACCGACACAGGGTATCAAACCCCTGACAACTATGTAGTGTTATCACAGCTCTATGCAGTTATTTGATACACCACATGGATTACCTGTGTGGAGCCCTCAGAACATATATATGAAAAATCATTGGCTTATATAAAACTGGGATCTTGTCTGTCTAAATCTATTAAAATAACTAAGGGCACAAAACAAGGCTACCCTCGTTCTCCATTATTGTTTGCGCTAGTCATTGAACCCTTAGCAAATAATATACGTATGGATAAAAATATTGAAGGAATACAACTAGACAACAGCCTAGAGCTTAAAATTCAACTTTTTGCTGATGATATTTTAATTACCTTAAAAAATAATAATAGCAGTTTAAAAGCATTATGGGACTCAATTCAAAACTTTCAAAACTTTTCAAGTCTTAAATTTAATGAGAACAAAACAAATGTATTGCTTATAAATACTAAAAAAAAAGATCTAAATAAAAAATACCATAAATATATCTCTACCAATAATATAATTAAATACTTGGGAATTATAATAACTAACAACCTAGATACTACAATAAACAAATTATAAAGAGACCTTGAATAATATTAAAAATCTAATACAAAGATGGAATACATTCTTCTTTTCAATGGAAGAAAGGCTTTATATAATTAAAATGATCATATTTCCAAAAATTCTTTATGTCATACAAGCTTGTTCTTTGCCACCTGCTAAATCGCACCTAAAACAATTAAATGATTTAATGGTAAGATTCCTATGGTATCCAAGAAAACCAAGGATAGCTATGAAGTATCATCTAGATGATTGGGATATAGGTGGCATAGGTTTACCAGACATAGAAATATATTTGCATTCATCCATTATTAAAACAATATCATTATGGCTAAATACAAAATATACATCAAAATGGAAGCTAGTTCATGAGAGAATCTGGTTAAAATCAGGATTTGTAGTAGCAAATAAGTATACAGATTTCATACCAAACAATTTTCTATGGCTGATGAAGGAATATATGATGATACATAAGAATAAAAATATAAGTTCCAAATACATTACTTATACATTAAAAATTTTATTAATAGCAATCCTGATATTAAAGCATGGTCATTTCTTTTATATCCAGTGGCGTACACACAAGGCAATATAATAACATTTAATATGGAAGTAGTCAACATGCTTAAAGAAAAGGGATTAATATATTGGCATCAATTGCTAAACTCTGGAAAACCTCTGACAATAGACCAGATTAAACAGAAATTAAATATGGAAGATAGTTCGTGGTTACATGTACAAGAATTAAGACAGTATATATTAAGCAAACAAGAAACAAGGCAACCATCAATAAGACAAAATGTTCCTAACCTTATAGAACATATAATATTACTAACAAATCAACCCATTACTGGAAAGGGATACTTATCATCTATTTATAAAACAAACAAAAAATAAAAATGCATAATAATGACAAAATATGGAATTATTATAGATCAGTTAATGGACATGAGCCAAATGACAGAGATAAAAAACTAATTCTTCTCTCTCCAAAGCAGACATCATTTTCATTACATTGGAGACTTTTTAGATGGCAATTCATACACAGATTTTATGTAACCCCTCATAAAATGGAACTTATGTTTAAGAAAAATATTGGCTGCTGGAGATGTGATTTATCAATAAAAGCAGACTGGCAACATATGTTCTACGAATGCCATTTGATTAAACCATATTGGGATAAAATAAATTATTTTCTGCAAATGGTATTCAATGATAAATTCCAGATTTCCAAATCTATTATTTTGTTTAATGTACCTGTACCAGACTGTGCGCCAAGAACAAAATATGTAATCTTATGGACTCTCCTAGCTATTGCAAGGAAGAACATTACATCAAACTGGAAATCCAAAGCTTCTCCAACTTTTAAGCAATTCATGAATATGGTGTCAGCAGTATCGCAATTGGAAATGAACACTATTAAAGGAAGAACTGAAAGAACTACATCATTATACGTAGCATGGCAAAAAGTATCAGAAATACTGGAGAATAATGATTGCAGCAGATTATAATCAGGAAAGAATTGTATAGAAAGCCAGTTATATGTCAACAATAGACACCCTTGTAAATATTTTATTTTGGTTTTAATGTTTGATATCTGTTTAGAGGTTTTAGCCTACCTTTTTAAATAATTTGTAAATACTTCATTGTCATGAATAACCTGCATTCATGCTTTCTTGTTTTTGGAAATGAATAAAAATATTTAAAAAAAAAAAAGAAGAAGCAATCACACTAAATTAAAAAATGTCAGTGAATGTTCACTAAAAATTGGAAGAATTCAAATACTTCCTCAATGGTGAATTTGTAAATATTGCAAAGTCTCTTATAATGAACTACATGTTATTAAGATGAGAAGTAATAATAATTCTATGCAAAATGGCTGCAAGTAGAATGTTTACTAGAAAAATATTAATTGAATGTTGATCCTTCTCTTTATTAAAAATAATTTTCTTTATAAGAACATATGTGATGGTGAGTTACATCTGCAACAGGGATATAGTAGCTATATGGTAGGTGACTTACACGTGCCTGTCCCCATGAACAGGTGCCACTGTTAACACAGCCACACTCTCACAGGGATGCACACACACATTGACACACTTGACAGGGCCAGGATTAAAACTCATCAGTAGTGGGATTGCCACAACACATCACTGTGCAGGTATCACATGCACCACATGGGCCATATGAAGGTTGTATGGGCAAAGGGTATGGAGAGCTGTCTGACATCAGACAGCATGCTTCTGTATGCCAATGGGAGTTGTAGTGAGTGTGGATGTGAACATACGCACGATACAGCACACACACAAACACACAGGGTGCCAGTACTGACATGCATGGGTGTATGTCTGCACAGGTGTGGGGTGGTCGACTGTGCCAGACAGCTATACAATGCTAGGCGATGAGTGTACCTGGGCATCAGGCCACATGACAGTGGTCTGCATTGTGGCTCAGGGCTGTGGTTTCTGCATTTGCCCACACAGGTGGGTATTGTATCCCCCATCCAGTCACATGGGTGACTATTGTGTGTGGCCAATGCTGTGCATTTCTTGCCATGTAGGTGTTCTTCAGTCCATGACATCGGTGGTGTCTGGGATGAGCACACCTCCCACAAGCATGTACAGTGACATGTGGAACTGTACCTGGGGTGTCTGGTCCATGTTGTGAACAAAGATTACCATTAGATGTGCCAGCCTTGCCCACCTGTGGGGGGACTGGTAATGGGCAGCAGGTTTACCCTGCACCTACATTGGTAGCATGCTAATGGTATTTCCTGGTGTCAGTGGTTTCTGTCCATACAGGGCATGTTGTCATGCATGGTATGTCCTTTATGGGTCACATGTAAAAAAAATAACAGGTGTTGCAGGTGTCCTTTGGGGAACATGGGGAGGGAGCACTCCCTGCATGTACATGCATAATGGACAGATGGACAGGGTACCATGCCCTCTGTAGCCCACTGCTATCACTCCATAGTTACTATCAGTTGCAATATGTAGTGTACTACCCACATATTGGCTGTTGCCTAGGCATATGTGTGTGTGTATGAGAAATGGGTTGAGAGTGTTCTCTGGGTAATACTGGGATTGCTAACTGTGATTGCTTGGCCTTGATGTCGCATGTATGGGTATGGCTTTGCACCCCAGCCTCCCAGCTATTTCACATCTGTTATCCCTGTACGGTGGACATGCAATATATAGTAGGGCCACCATATAAGATTTATGCAAAACCTGCTCCACATTGGCCACACACTCACAACCCCCTCCACACAGGATACAAGTTACAAACACACACCTGTCATGTCTGGGAGTAGAACCCTACCTAACAAGTTTATTACACTACAGCACTACGCAGTTATAGTACATGTCACGAAGATGACTGGACTACTCCTTCCCCAAGGGTGTATATCACATTGGATGACATCAGCAGGATTGCCAAAGTAGGACATTCTAATTGTAGTGAGTAAGACTAGCCTAAAATGCATTGCTCCCTACACAGACAGTGACACACACACACAAAACATCCACAACCAACGTGTGTGGATATGGAACCCCTAACAGAGGTCTATATCACACTACAGCATGGATCTGCTATAGGATGCACCACGGGGATTACAGAAGAACTCCTTCCCCAAAGGTTTATTTCACAAAGAATGACATCAGCAGGATTGCCAAAGTTGAACATTCAAATTGTAGTAAGTGTGACTAGCCTATAATGCTATGCTCCATACACAGACATTGAAACAAACACAAAACATCCAGAACTGCCAAGGAATCCTACCACAGTTCTAAATCACACTGCAGCAGTATGCAGTTATGGCATGCGCTATGGAGATTACTGGGCTACAACCTTCCCAGAGGTGTATTTCTAGGTGGGTGACATCAGCAGCCTTGCCAACGTTGAGCATATGAATTGTACCCTAAAAAGAATTGCTCTCTACACAGACAGAGTCAGACACCCACACACACTTGCCATATCTGGGAGTAGAACACCTACCTGATTATTTTATCACACTACAACAGTATGCAGTTACAGGACGTGCTATGGAGATTACTGGGCCACAGCCTTCCCAGAGGTGTATTTGTAGGTGGATGACATCAGCAGCCTTGCCAAAGTTGAGTATATGAATTGTAGGGAGTGTGACCCTAAAATGCATTGCTCTTTACACAGACAGACACACAAACACTTGCCATTTATGGGATTAGAACACCTACCTAACTACTTTATCACACTACAGCAGTAAGCAGTTACAGGAAACACTATGGAGATGATTTGGCTACAACCTTCACAGAGGTGTATTTCTAGGTGGATGACATCAGCAGCCTTGACAAATTTAAGCATTTGAATTGTTGGTAGTGTGACTACCCTTAAAAAACATTGCTTTTTACACAGTCAAAGATAGACAGACACACACACACACACACACACACACACACACACACACACACAGACAAGCACTTACAGTTGCCAAGTCAGGGATTAGAACTCCTACCTAGCTAGTTTATCACACTATAGCAGTGCACAGTTATGGGATGCACCACAGAGATTACTGGTCTACAGCTCTCCCAAAGGTGTATTTCACATTGGATGACCTCAGCAGGCTTGTCATAGTAGGACTAAGTGTGTGTGCATGGGCCATAACCCATTCATCTAGGGATTGACACACCGCATGCGGGCACACACAGGGTCATATTTCACAGGTAAGTGTAAACAGCTGCTAGATAACTACTTGATTGTACAGTCATGTTGCACAATTGGCACGTGCACCACATAGTCTGTCATGCTGACAGATACTGTTGGCTAGTATCTGCAGTGAGTGACATCTGCACCTCATGAGTTTGGGGCCCTTTAGCTGTGTGCTGGATGGGACAGGCCTGAATGGCTTTTTGTCACAGTCACACTCTTCCACACATCTATGTCCATCTACCTTTGGCTTATTATAGTGTTTTGTCCTTACATATATGTCTGTATTCCTATCCACTGTGTGCAAGGCATGAGTGGTGCATATTGATGAGTGTCTGCACTAACAACTGCGACTGCCATATATGTCTGGTCCACTGGTGTTTGCAGACATGGCCTTCATCTGTTTACATGTGTGATCATGCCCAGTATGACCTTTCAGTATGTTGTTGACTGATATTGCCTTCATTTCTCTAAGTGTGTAGGCATGCCCAGTATGGTCATCTGTACTGCATGTGTGGATCGTGTCCAGGTAGTTTGTACTGCAGTGCTGACTTTTGTGTTGTACACCGACAGGTAGCATGCTATCTCTGTAGGGTATCCATTGATCATTTTGCATTGACTGTTACTACATTTCTGCATAGCAGGGGAGGCACACCTGTTTCTACATTTTTACACAGGATTGGGGGGGGACACCTGACTGTTACTATATTTCTACATAGGATGGGGGGGCACACCTGACTATTTCTACATTTCTACACAGGATTGGGGGGCACACCTGACTGTTACTATATTTCTACGTAGGATGGGGGACACAGCTGACTATTTCTACAGTTATACATAGGATGGGGGGGCACACCTGACACTTGTACACATTTGCTAGGACTGTACTGGTATGTCGGGTACATCCACCTAAAAATACACCTCTATGAATGTTATAGCCAAATAATCTCTGAAGTGTGTCATGTAAAGAGCAATGCATGGAGTCTTACCTACTGTGCCGGCTAGAGGCATACCAGTGTACTACAGAGCTTAGCTTTTAATTACCTACATATTAGTTTCTGATGTCCTACCCCTTCAGAACTGACATCCCACTGCCTGACCTGATCTAGTCTGTTTGTGTAGGCCTGGGGGGGAGGTTACCCATAGGCCTCATTCAGAGGCCATAGCACAGCCTTTGTTTGTGTTTGTCTACACCTGTCCTGCTGGCTGTGCCTGTTGTTTATGTGACCCTCCCCAGACTGGCATGTGTGACTCGCTTACCATGTGGGTGCCCCAGTATTGAGGGTGGTGCTGCAGGGGTGCCTATGTTGGATGCACATAGTATACTCCCTACACATGGTTAGGTACAGGTAGTGTAATGTTTGGCATCCCTTTTACTGGGTCCCTCCTGTGTCAGTGTATGTACTATGCGTTGCCTCTTTGCCAAGGCCAGGGAATACTGGGCATGCCTCCTTCTGCCTACTGGGGTAGGCTCAGGTTGTTCCTCCTCTGAGTCACCCTGTGACTGTGCAGGCCTTGGCAATGGTGAGGGGCTGTGTGGCCCTGCCCCGTACTGTTCCTGCTACAGCTGCTTCAGCAGGATCATATCATGTAGTATGGCATATACAAGGATGATTTGGGTACATGTAGCTGGTGAGTACCGCAAGGCTCCACAGGATGTGTCCAGGCACAGGAACCGGAACTTGAGCATCACAAACACACACTCTACTATAATTCTGGTCTGTGCATGTGCCTCATTATGGCGTTCTTGATCTGGTGTGTGTGCATTTCTAATGGGTGTCATCAACCACGGCTCCAATGCGTATCCAGCATCCCCCACTAGATGACCGTGAGGGATGTATCCATTGGCAAATCTCTGGTACAGCTGCATCAGATGCCAGATGTGGGAATCGTGATAGCTACCAGGGCAGCCAGCACACACATTCATTATTATGCCTGGGCATCATACACGACCTGGCAGTTGATGGGGTGGAAGCTCTTGTGGTTGATGTAGACCTACCCTGCTCACTGGGTGGTGATTTGATGCATATGTGCATGCAGTCTATAGCACCCACTACCTCAGGGTATTCTGCTATTGGTGGAACAGTTGCATATTGCTGGCCAACGCCTCACAGGTGCTGGGGAAATATATGCGCTCACTGACATGTGCTGACATGGCATCCAGGAACTGGTGGAGTACCCTGGATGCTGATGCCTATGAAATCCCCATCATATCTGCAGTTGGCCTTTGGAAGGTACCTGTAGCTAGTATTCTTAGGCCTACACATACCTTGGTATCCACTGGGATGGGTTCCCCTCTGTTAGTTATGTGTGTCAGACGTGGCCAGCACAGCTCAGCAATTTGCTGTAGGAGGTCCCTGTCCACCCTATAGTGCTCCACTATCTCCAGCTCATGTAGCCCCTGGTAGGTTACCCTGGGTCTATACACTCTTCTCTATCTCCTCACTGTGGGTTGGTCAACAGCATTCACATCCTCACCACCCTCAGCCTTTTCTGCAAGTTGTATGATAGTTATTGAGCCCCTACCATTTTCTGCTGTGAGTGTTAAAAGTTCCTCGCTTGTTTACACAGTGGTGTAGAGTGTGGAAAAAAACAGAGAGGAAGGTGTTTGCTTAGTTTATAGTGGTGTTTTGCGCTGGGCTGGTCTGCTGCCTTTATTATTGGCTGATTCTGATACATTTCACCTGCCAGCTAAGCTAGTTCTCCTTGATTACCTTCCTACTGCTGTTTTCCACTCCCATTGCCTTCCTGTTTAAGCCTGTGTGCACGCCGTGCAAACACAGTGCTCAAATGTGCACCACTACTGCTATTTCCTGGTTTAACTTCTTTTTTCTTTCTGTAAAACCCGGTGCACTGTGCGCACACCTGCTTAGACTTTGTAAAGAATGCTAGGCAGGTTTAGACACACCCCCTAGCTTAGCTGTGCTAAGCTAGGAGCAAACCCGAGCCACAGGGCTCCAGTCTGCTTACAGTATGCCTGACACACACTCCCATGATGTCACCTAACTCCTAGGCTTGCACCAAGCTATTCCTGCTCTTACACTGTTGGGACCTGATTCACATGCTGGGGAAAACTGGGATTCACTATCATTCCCTTCATTTGCATAGGATTGCCTGCTGATGCATAGTTATGTCTCACAATGAGCCTCCCCCCTTAGCAACCACTACTCACTGGCCATGTTGTCTTCTGCCTGCCATTGACTTGCATGGTAGAATACTGATTTTAGTTAGAATGCTTAATTTTGGTTTATTTTGTTATTTTCCCCCAATCCCATTTGAGCTCCGCTGCCCTATGCTTAAACAGCTGAGATCGGCTAAAAAAATTAAAAGTTGATTTTTTTATTTTTGTTTTGTTTTCAATGCCAGTGGCCTTATACTTGGCCATTGGCATGCTTCCTTAATGATATGCAGCTTTTATTTGGAGCTGTCACAGATCCATTTTGGATTTTGCAGAAATGTACTCGGTTACTAACCGGGTACATTTCTGTAGATTGCACTAGTCCTGCACCGACGGTCACAAGCTTCCTGGATCACAAAATTACCTCATCTGCATGGATTTCAACTGCAAATCGGTTGATTTGCATACAAGGGCTTAGTTTATGCTGGATTAGTGCAGGAGCTCTCGTGTGCACCCCTGCAGGCTGTTCCTGGCTCGCACCTCAGACATATTGCCTGCTAGAGCTCCTGCACTGATCCTTCACACCATTTAAGGCATAGTGAATCCGGGAGTGAATCTTTCACTTTGCAAATATGCCATAAATTCAGTTTCTATTTTTTTAACTTCTACTTGACTAATCTTCTGTTCTACATTCCTTCTTTGTTATCTTATGTTTTTATTGTGAAATTTTACATATCTGGATGCCTTTGCCTATATTTCTCTTCACATATCGTTTGGGCTGTTTTTTTGTGTAGATTACTTTGGCTTTCTCCTTTGCATAAATATTGCACCATATCAGATCTCTCTTCCTTTCCCATGTCCATATTTCATTTTTATACCCTTCAAACATCTTTTAATTTTGTTCTTTAAATTTTCGCACTTCCTCAGTTGCTTCTTTTTCCAAATGGCACAAGGTTTCTTGAGCTATATAGCGTTTTTCACGGATCAGTTGTATTAATGAATACAAATTTTTATATGAAGCATCTGACAGTTTTTCCTTTGGAAGTGTTTTTCTTTCCTCTAATTTCTCTCAATCTTTTTGTGTATCTTTTGTCCATAAATTCTGGGCTTCTTGCATACTAGTAAGACTACATCATTTCTTTCTTATCCTCAATAGTCCACTCTATCATCTGTTTAACTCTTTTCTTGCCTATATTTTCTGAGTTTTGTGGACTGCTACTTCCTTCTACAAAAGGGGAACCATCCTCACCCTGGGCATGGCCTAGTACCATTGTAGGAATATTTCCATGTCTTGAGGATTCTACACTGTCATTTCTTCCATTCCTGGTACCAGTGCGTCTACCAGGATTGGGCACTATTTTATCCTGGGACTTGCACACCCAGCTATCTTCTTTTTTTTTTTTAAACCTACTTATGTCCCTGATATACTGTATGCTATACAAAATACAGTCTATATATCAGTATTGTATTGGTGAGATTTTGTCATCTGCTTAGGTCATGTTGTTTGCTCTCTGCATACTTTTTTTTCTGTGTGGAATGTCAGTGGATTCTCCAGTTGTTGCATATGCCTGGTCATTTACATACTGAAGGGGGTATTGTACTTTAATTTTTTTTTAATTTCTCCAAGTCTTTTGGTTTTGTAATACCATGATGGAAATGTACCCCATTCCTAAGTCAAACTACTATTTGAGTTCATGAAATTTGTATTGTTTCAATTTTTGATGTCAGCCAGAAATGCTCTTCATAGCACCTGCAATGTGCCCAGTAATGACTCTTACTGCAATTTGTATGGATTTACATGTATTGGTAACATATCTAAATAGGTGTGTAGATTATTTTTTTATAAAACCCATTGCTTCTATCACTATAGGAACTGTCTGGCTATCTTTTTCCACATTGCTCAAATTTATGCCTATAAATCCTTATATTTTATGACTTTGGTTATCTCTTCACAAGACACTGTAGTCAGTGGGTGTAGCGAATTCAATGATCAATGCTACTTTTGTCTTCTTTTCATACACTACTATATATGGTTTTCTTGCTTCTATTGTTTGGACTGTTGGTAATGGGTGATCCCATGCGACAAACTTCATCATTTTCTATGATGCCTTGTGGCTCATGTTCCAGTGTTTCTTAGCCACTTCAATATCATAATGTTTGCATTCCCCACAGTGCAACAGTGTTGCCATATTATTATGCCTTTCAGGATACAGTTCTTCTGCCATTAGTATGTCACAACCAGCAAGGATGTGTGTGACTGTTTCCAATTCTGTTTTACAAAACCTACATCTGTCTATCTCACATGTTCAATGGACTATGTAGACCAGCGTGGGTATAGCCCACTATCTTGGGCTGCCAATATTAACCATTCATCATTTGGTTTGAATTCGCCACTCCTTAACCATTCCTGCATTTGATCCTGATCAATATGAAGTTCTTCCAGGATCTTTCTATACTTTCAACTGTATTTATGGATTTTCCAAATTTATTGCATTCTCATCTGATCCTTCACCTTATTTGCTTTCTTTTTGTTATTTGGCATATTCAGTTGCTGCCTGATATTTATCTACTTCTGGTTTGATTTCCATTCACACTTGACACCGATAGGCTTCTGCTAGACTAAGCATGGAAGCCATCTTAGATTTATTCTCCTCATGTTTCAAAACTTTCATTATGTTTGGGTCTTGTGAGGTCAGCTGATGTATACATAATCTCATGATTGCAGATCCATAATTGTAATCAATTTCAAGGTGGCCCAGACCTCCTTTGGAACTGGGAATATATAATCTGGGTATGCACTGATTTTTATAAATCATTTGATGAGCATGAAACATCCTTCTGGTTTTCCTCTCTAATCTATCCAACACCTTCTGGGGCCAGTAAATCACTCCAAAACTGTAAGTTAGGACAGGAAGAGGAAATTGGTTTATGGCTTGAATTTTGCTCCTAGATGTCAACACTGTCTTTATGATTAATTTAAGTATTTTAAAATATTCCTTACAAAGTTTTATTTGCATTTATTCTTGTTTTATTGTTGATCCTTTATCAATTACCAACTATTTATACAGTCCCTCTTGCTCAAGTTCTTTATATCACATTCTTGTCTCAAACAGATGTTTTCTTGGTGCAATAACTTCACTACTTTAAAGGTTGCTTTTGCACATTTACCAAGACCAAATGACATTCTTATATTGTCTGAAAAAGTTTTGACTACTTGCAGTTGTGCTTTCAGTTCCTCATCTGATGAGCTATACAGTTTTAATTCATAGACAAAGAGATGAGAAGTCTTTATACATTGTTTCTTTCTGGGAGACAAATTATAGCCAAGACCAAATATGTTAAACGTAATGGGTTCATGGCAAGACAAAAAAGCAACTGCGATATAGAGTCACCCGGGAATATTCCCCTTTGGATTTTTATCCCTGCAATAATAATTTGTACTTTGTCATGACTTAACTGCAGAGTAGTTTGCCACTCTTTCATGGTCACTGTGATGCAATTTATCAGTGTAGGATGTATCTTATACATTTTTAAGCACTATTTTATCCACAAATGTGGTATACTGTCAAATGCTTTTTTGTAGTCAATCCATGCATACTTGGATTCTTCCCCTTTTTACATTTCTCCACTATAACTTTATTTAGTAACAGATGATCCTTTATTCCATATGACTTTCTTTTATTACCCTTTTGTTCTATTGTCATAATTGAGTTTTCATCTAAATGACTATAAACTCTGTTGGGGTGAGTTCCAGTGTATAGCTTATATGTCGTTGGAAGGCAAGTTAATGGTCTATAATTTTTAGGATAACTTGTAGGTTCACTCTTAAGTAGGAGCATTGTTTTTCCTGCTGTTAACCAGGCAATTGTCTGTTCGGGGTCTGCATATAAATAGTAGCTAATTCTTCATGCAAAGATGTTTATGCTTTTAGCCAGAATTTAGGCACTGCATCTGGGCCTGGGTTTTCCCAATTAGAGGCTTTTCTTCACTTTGTTTCAATCTCTCTGGCTGTTATTTCATCCCACTTCATATTCTGTACTTTTGAACTTCTTATTCTTTCTTTCTTTTACGTCTTCCATCCATTTAGCATCTTTGTTATGTTCCACAGGATTTTCATAAATCCTTCTCCAAAATTTATCTATTTCTTCTTTTTTGTGGTCTTTCCGTTCCTTTTACCTTGTTTGACAATTCTCTGTAAAAATGTTTTCAGTCATCAATAAACTTCTTATTGTGTACTTTTTTTTTATATTTATCTGTATATCTTCTAAGTTTTGTGCCTGTGCTAAGATTTTTAGTTTGTCATTTGGGATAGTGCATGATAGATCCTGGTCTGTTCTAATACTGTGCATTGCTTTTATCACTTCTATCTTTCTTGGTATTTTTGTTGTTTTGTTCCCTCTTCTATATTCTTCTAACAGTGACTTTTTTGCCATAATTGCTATGTGAATTTTTCTATTCAATACTTCCATGATCATATTCGATTTTTCCCCATCCTTTCCCTCACTACCCTGTGTTCTTGTGGTAGAACTTTATCAGTTATTAATTTAGCTGCACAGCAGTATATCCTATTTACGTCTGTTATATTGTATGGATTTATATGGGCAGTCCTAATTACTGTGTTCATTTGTTTTATCAAACTTCTAGCTCTTTGGGTTTTATTGACCTTCTGCAGTCTATTTCTTTCATTGATCTTAATATGTCTATCTATCTCTATTAAATTAAACAACTCTTCCCTTATCTTGTTGTCTTCTAAACTGAGGGCACATATTTTATTTTCCATTTCCTGCAGGCATTCTATTGAAAGTTTTATCGCATCTTCCTGTGGCACATTCTCATCAGCTTCATTGTGTGCCATCCTTTGCTCTGTCATATGGGAACTCACTGACTTATCACTCCTCAACATTGACCGAGACAGAGTTTCCACAGTTTCCTGTTCGTTCCCTTGCTGTCCAGCTACAAGTGAATGTTTATACTGGTTTTCTGTGGAAGGTTCCAAAATATCTTGATATGGTACCTGACCCATTGCCTCCCATTCCACTGGTTTCCCATTAATATGGATACCCATTGCTCTATCCTGTTGTGGTGCTTTCTGAATTAGATTTTCTGCACTGAATCCTTCATTTCACAGGAACTCCATAACTTCAGTTTCTATTTCTTTAATTTATACATTACTAATCTCCTTTGCTGTGGTAGCATTGTCACCTCACAGTAAGACATTGTCCTGTTCGATTCTCAGCTAAAGTGTCTTCTGTGTGGAGACATGCGTGAATGGGCATACCTTCGTTGAAGGTTGTGCGTCAGGGCTGGCAACTCAGTATGTAAAAATCTACTGCCAAACATTACCAGACCGGAGTTCCGCTGTGGCGACCCTTAACCGGGAAAAGCCAAAAGATACAACAACTAATCTCCTTTTCTACTTTTCCTCTTTGTCTTATTTTTTGTATTGCAATATTTTCCATATCCAGATTCCTTTGCCTGTATTTCTCTTCAAATATCTTTGGTGTTGCTCTTTTTGTATTGGTTTAGTTTTGCTTTCTCCTTTGCATAAATATTACATCATATTAAATCTCTTTTTCATTCTCATGTCCATATTTCTTCTTCAGATGTCTCCTGATCTTCCTGCTTCTCCTTTCTTTGTGGACTCGTTCCATCTTGTTGTGATGTAACCTGTGTTAGACCTTCTATACCAAATCCGTCACTTCGCAGATACTTCATAACTTCAACTTCTATTTTTTTTTACTTCCACTTTACTAATCCTCTTTTCTGCATTCCCTCTTTGTGACATTATTTGCTTTATTGTGAAATTTTCCCTACCTGAATGCCTTTGCATTTCTCCTTGAATAACTTTGGGGCTGCCTTCTTTATATTGACTAATTTGGCTTTCTCCTTTGCATAAATATTGCACCATATCAAATCTCTCTTTCCCATGTCTATATTTCTTTTTCATACTTTTCAAGAATCTCCAGGTTTTGTTGTTGTATTTTTGCACTTCCTTAGATTATTCTTTTTTCAAACAGATCAATGTTTCTTGATCTATATACTGTTTTTCACAAATGTGTTGTATTAATGAATACAAATTTTTATTTGAACCTTCTGACAGTTTTTATTTATTTATTTTTTAATTATTTTACATTTGTTTACTGGGGAGGTCTGAATGGACAGAGCTGTCTCTTTTCAGCTGAGGCTCAGGGAGAAAAGCTTCAGAACAATTGCTAACATACTATACATAAGATATTTACATGAGCATTGTGGTTTACACATTCAGTTATAAAATATAGGAGATAACGTGATTGCATAAGATATTTATATAAGCATAGTGGTTTAGACATGGAATTATAAGTATAGCAGTTAGTAACATGATTGTTGCTCATACAATATGTTTACTAGAGATAATCTTGAAGATGTACTGAAGATAAGACAAGAAAGGGAAAACTAAAAAGGAGGACAATATAGACAAGTTCATATGAGGTGCATTGACATTTTAAGGGAAAGCTTTTCAGCTTAGTCTACAGGAGAGTTAGTGGGTATATATGGGGCAGTGGGGAGTAGGTGGCAATGAGTTGGTAAGTTATGTGTGATAATATATAATGCATCTGTGGGAGTTTTAAAGAGGATGGATAGTGGATAGGGGAAAGGAGTTAAAATATGTCAGCCAGGTGCTAGGCAGTTGCAAGTCCAGGAGTTATTTAGTTGGGAAATAAGCTATTTTTTGAAGATAGTTTTGTCAGGTTGTACCCTGATTTGTATTTTTCTTTCATCTAATTTATCTCTTAATTATTTTGCATATCTTGTGTTTGGAAATTCTGGGCTTTTTTGCATAATAGTAAGACTACATAATTTCTTTCTTATCCTCAATAGTCCACTCTGTCATCTGTTTGGCTCTTTTCTGCCTTATCACTATTTGTGAGTTTTGTGAACTGCTACTTCCTTCTACAATAGGAGAACCATCCTACCCCCTGGGCCTGGCCTAGCACCATTGTAGGAATATTTCCATGTCTTGATGATTCTACACTGTTATTTCTTCCAGTCCTGGTGGGTACCAGTGTGTCTACCAGGATTGGGCACTCCCCCCCCCCCGACTTGTGCACTCAGCTATCTTCTTTTTTTTAACCTACTTCTGTCCATGATATACTGTATGCTATATAAAACACAGTCTATATATCAGCATCGCATTGGTGAGATTTTCTCATCTGCCTAGGACATGTTGTTTGCTCCCTGCATTATTTTTTTTTGTGTGGAATGTCAGTGGATGCTCCAGTTGGTGCATATGCCTGGCCATTTACATACTGAAGGGGGTATTGTACTCTGATTTTTTATTTTAATTTCTCCAAGTCTTTTGGGTTTCTAATACCATGATGGGAATGGACCCCATTCCTAAGTCAAAATATTATTTAAGTTCATGAAATTAGTATTGTGTCAATTTTTGATGTTAGCCAGAAGTGCTCTTCATAGCACCTGTAATGTGCCCAGTAATGACTCCTTCTGCAATTTGTATGGCTTTACATGTATTGGTAACATATCTAAATAGGAGTGTAGATTCCTTTTTATAAGACATGTTGCTTCTACTACTATTGGAACTGTCCTGGTATCTTTCTTCCACATTGCTCTAATTTCTGCCTACAAATCTTGATATTTTATGACTTTGTGTTTCTCTGTACACAATACCTGTAGTCACTGGGTGTAGCAATTTCAATGATCAATGCTACTTTTGCTCTTCTTTTCATAGACCACCATATATGGTTTTCTTGCTTCTATTTTTTGGACTGTTGGTAATGGGTGATCCCATGTGACATAGACTTCATCATTTTCTATGATGCCTTGTGGCTCATGTTCCAGTGTTTCTTAGCCACTTCAATACCATAATGTTTGCACTCTCCCCAGTGCAACAGTGTTGCCATATTATTATACCTTTCAGGATACAGGTCTTCTGCCATTAGTATGTCACAACCAGCAATGATGTGTGTGACTGTTTCCAATTCTGTTTTACAAAACCTACATTTGTCTATCTCACATGTTCAATGGACTATGTAAACCAATGTGTACATAGCCCACTATCTTGGGCTGCCAATATTAATATTTCGTCATTTGGTTTGAATTCGCCACTCCTTATCCATTCCTGCATTTGATCCTGATCAACATGATAATCTTCCATGAACTCTCTATACTTTCAACTGTATTGATGCATTTTCCAAATTTATTGCCTTCTCATCTGATCCTTCATCTTATATGCTTTATTTTTGTTTTTTGGCATATTCAGTTACTGCCTGATTTTTATCTAATTCTGGTTTGATTTACATTCACACTTGACGCCGATAGGCTTCTGCTAGACTAAGCATGGAAGTCATCTTAGATTTATTCTCCTCATGTTTCAAAACTTTCATTATGTTTGGGTCTTGTGAGGTCAGCAGATGTATACACAATCTCATCACTGCAGATCCATACATGTAATCAGTTTCAAGGTGGCCCAGACCTCCTTTGGAACTGGGAATATATAATCTTGGTATGCACTGATTTTTGTAAATCATTTGATGGGCATGCAGCATTCTTCTTGTTTTCCTCTGCAATCTATCCAACACCTTCTGGGGCCAGTCAGTCACTCCAAAACTGTAAGTTAGGACAGGAAGAGCAAATTGGTTTATGGCTTGAATTTTGTTCCTAGATGTCAACATTGTTTTTATGATTAATTTATGTCTTCTAAAATATCCCTTACTAAGTTTTATTCACATTTGTTCTTGTTTTATTGTTGATCCTTTATCATCTCCCAACTAGTCATACATTCCCTCTTGCTCAAGTTCTGTATATCACATTCTTGTCCCAAACTGATGTTTTCTTGGTGCTGCAACTTCCCTACTTTAAAAGTTGCTTTTGCACATTTACCAAGACCAAATGACATTCTTATATCATCTGAAAAAGTTTTGACTACTTGCAGTTGTGCTTTCAGTTCCTCATCTGATGAGCTATACAGTTTTAAATCATCGACAAAGAGAAAATGAGAAGTCTTTACACTTTGTTCATATCTGGGAGACAAATTATAGTCATGACCTAATCTGTTAAGCAGGCAGCTTAATGGGTTACTTGCAAGACAAAAAAGCAACGGTGACAGAGTCACCCTCGAATATTTCCCTTTGGATTTTTATCCCTGCAATAATAATTTGTACTTTATCATGACTTAACTGCAAAGTGGTTTGTCACTGTTTTGTGGTCACTGTGATGTAATTTATCAGTGTAGGATGTATCTTATACATTTCTAAGCACTATTTTATCCATGAATGTGGTATACTGTCAAATGCTTTTTGTAGTCAATCCATGCCATACTTAGATTCTTCCCCTTTTTACAGTTCTCCACTATGACTTTATTTAGTAACAGATGATCCCTTTACTCTATATGACTTTCTTTTATTACCCTTTTGTTCTATTGCCATAATTGAGTTTTCTTCTAAATGACTATAAACTCTGTCAGCATCAGTTCCAGTGTATAGTTTATATGTCATCAGAAGGCAAGTTATTGGTCTACAATTTTTAAGATAACTTGCAGGTTCCCCCTTAATTAGGAGCATTATTTTTCCTGTTGTCAACCAGGCTGGTGTCTGTTTGGGGTCCACATATAAATAGTAGCTAATTCATAGGTTCATAGGTTCATACTAGGCTATCTGCCCTAGGGCATTTATAAGCCTCGCCAGAGTGTGTTTTGCTTTCACCATCCATTTTAAATTAATTTTGCCATGCCCTTTTTCGAGGATAGTATACTGTGCCTCTGTCTAACAGTGACACAGAAGTGATACCCGGGGTAAACCTACGATCTCCCATCCACTCATCAAGATTCCTCTTGAAGAGAGTCAATGAGGGACTCTGCCTAACCTGGACTTGGATTTTATTCCAGAGTGAAGGGAGCCTCTAGGTTATGAATCTGTCCCTCCAGCATGTCCTATTTATTTCAGTGCTGAGGTTCAGGTCTCTCGAGTGCATAGCTCGATGGGATTTGGATTTTCTGAGGTGCAGCATGTCCATTAATTCCAGGTTGGACATGGCTTTATACGTCATGCACAGATCGCCTCTGAGCAGGCGGTATGCCACTGAGTAGAGCTGGAGTTTCTTTAACCGGGCAGCATATGGCATCTGTTTAAGCACTTTGATCCTCTTGGTGAGGTACTTTTGGGGTCTTTCCAGCTGCTGCAGGTGTCTGGTAAGGTACATCCCAAAAGCGGCATTGTACTCAATTATAGGCCTGATGAGGGATGAGTAAAGAGGCACGATGACCTCCCCTAATCTAGATGTGAATCCCTTCATGATTAAGTGGGCTATATAAAATGTTTTTCTAACCACTTTGGCCACGTGGTTGCCAAATGAGAGATTGCTATTAACTTGGGTCCCCAGGTCCCTAATTACTTCTTCTGTACTTAATGGATTACCACCTATGTGGTAATTTGTGGGCACTTTGTTTTTGCCAAAGGGGATGACTATACACTTTTTGGCATTTAGCTTGACACCATGGGTCTGACACCAGTTGTCTGTTTCTATGAGACCCATTTGGAAGATGCTTGAGTCGGCTGGAGAGTCGATTATGGTGCCCAGTTTTCAGTCATCTGAGTACTTGGTCAGCCACAGTCCTTCCGTGTTGGCCTGTATCTCCAAGAAATATATACCAAACAAGAGAGGTCCCAGGATTGAGCCTTGTGGAACACCACTTGTAACTGGTTTGGAGTCTGACATGGCTCCAGCAATTCTAACCATGTGGGTTCTGTCCTTGAGCCAGTTTGCAACCCATCTAGTGACATAGGGGTTTATATTTAAGCTGGTGAGCTTATCTATAATGCCCGAGTGGGGTACTGTATCGAAGGCTTTTGAGAGGTCCAGGTAGGCTGTGTGGACCACCTTCCCCTCGTCAATGGCCTTGGTGACAGTTTCAAAGAAGTCGACCAGGTTTAAGAGGCAGGATCTGCCCTTAACAAAGCCGAAATGGGTAGGATCCAGTGTCTGTAGGTCCCCAATATCTTTATTTATGAGGTCCATGATGATCCTTTCCATAGCTTTGCAGACCAAGCTAGTCAGGCTTATGGGGCAATAGTTTCCAGGATCCATTGAGGCACCACCTTTGTGGAGAGGGACCACTGTTGCTGCATGCCACTCTTTGGGTACATATCCTGTACTAAGGCTGAGATTGAACAGTAGTTTTATGTTTGGGTTTAGCTCTTCTTGGAGTTCATGTAGGATGCAGCCCGGGACACCGTCTGGTCCCATTGATGCTGTGTTTTTGCTTTGGAGAGGGCAGCTCTTACCTGAGCATCTGAGATGTCAGGGGGGCAGCACTCTGCTGGGAGAGATATTTGCCCTTTTGTTGGGGAGGGGGGGGGTTGCACTAAACCTGTCAGCTAGGATGTGGGCAATGTCTGTGGGTTCAGTGTATTTTTCCTCATTTTGGACTAATTCTGAGCATATCTGGGAAATCCCACCCAGGTTCCTAACATAACTAAAGAAAGCCTTGTGATTATCCTTTGTGTCCTGTGCAATTTTTCTCTCGAAGCTGGCCTTATACGATTTTATGAGTGCCTGTAGTTTTTTGCTAATACTGATCAGAGATGCCTTCCCTTTTTGGTATTTTGCTCTATCATTTAGTAGCTTCCTCCTTCTATTGTATAGTTTGTTTATGGCTGGGGTTCACCAGACAGGACGTTTGCCTTTGGAGGATTGGGTCTTGGTTTTATTTGGGATTGCATGATCCACGCATTCCTGAAGGTATTCATAGAATGTGTTTATAAAGGATTCTGCAATCTGGGCCGTATTTTCCACAGGCCCGGGGGCTTTGAAGGATTCCACCTCAGTTTTGAGGAGTGTGAAATTTGCTATAGAGAAGTTTTTCACTGTGGTTTTCTGGGCTGGGGTTGGGGTCGGGATGTGAATATCCTTCATATTTTCCAGTGTTCTCAGGATGGCTGAGTGGGGTTCCTGGGTTTGGGAGGGTGGTCTGTAGCAGGCTATAAACTGGAAGGCAGTTTTACCCACTGTTAGTTGCACATGGATAGTCTCTGATGCTTCGTGCTGTGCCACCAACCTGGAGGTGTGGGTAACTTTGACAAATATTGATACTCCCCCTCCTTTTGTGGTTCGGTCCAAGTTTTGGGGCCGAAAAGCATGGTATGAGGTATAACCTGGTAATGCTGGGGTGCTCTCGGGAGCCTTGAACCAGGTTTCTGTTACTGCACAGATATCGATGTTCTCCATGCTAAGGAGAGTTTTGAGTGCGTGCATCTTGAGGTTTAGACTTCTGGCGTTGAGTAGCATTACTCTTAGTTTCTTATCCCTTGTGATACCTATGGAGGTGGGTTTGTCTTTTGAGCTTTGCCAAAAAAAGGCACTATGGGGGTAGCAAGAACCTTTGCCAATATCTGAAAGCCCAGGGGTGACAGGTGCAAGCCATCCCTAGTGAAGCATCGCGGCTTGTCGAGCACATCATCCCAGGCTGACAGGCATTGGATCCCCTTTGAATGACACCAATACTTAAGCCAATTGTTGAAATTTATCATCTTGTCTTCATATTGTGGCATCATTCTTGGTGAGGGTAAGATGCTACTCAAGGTCAGTGTCATACCGGCCTGGGCTACATGCTCAGAGAGCTCCTCTATGTCTCTTTTCATGTAGTCCAGGGAGGTACGTCTCAAGTCATTCACACCAGCATGGACAATGACTGAGTCATATTTTTACTTGCCTTGGAGTGACCTGAGTGCTTGTGTTATGTGGCGGATCCTAGCACCCAACAGGCAGCTCACCGTGACCTTCTCCTTGTTCAGTCTGGTGAGTGGGATGTCAGTGTGCCTGATGATAGAGTCACCTATTACAAGTGTATCAGGTGTGTTGTTTAGCTTAAGGGCTGTGACTGTTCGGCACACTGGCTTTGTGAGCTATGTGTTGCACGTGTTTTGTTTTGGGGTAGCGGTTGCTTGGGTGTCTGCTTTGGAGGTCTCTGCTGCTTAGGCAGATTTTTATTTAGAGCCTCCGAGTATGTTTTTGTGTGTTTATGTGTTTGGTTTGCTGTCGTGGTAGGTCTATGTGAGACTGGAATTGTAGTGAGTGTGGTTTCCTTCTCCTCCTGACTGGTTACGCCAGTACTGAGTTGAGAGAGCTTAGCCTCCAGTTTGGTTATATGGTTGCATCTCTCACATGTGTTGGAATTTGTTGGGAGGAGGAGAGGGTTGTCTGTGTACATGAGGCAGTTGTAACATTGCCTCAAGATTCCCAGATTCACCAGATGGACTGGAGATTGACAACTGACCTTTGGACATGCTAGAATAGTATTAGGAATTCCTTTATAATTGAAAAAAGGGCCAATGGGGAACAAGGTACTCAAGGGGAGTTTGTGAGGGTGTAGTGCTTTTAATTTTTTAGTGCTGACTTAGTGAGCAAGTGCCAGGTAACTTAAATGCATTGTGTTACAGGTAACTTAAATGCAAAAATGACAAACAGTAACTTTCTTTCAAGTGAAACAAGGAAATAAGTACAGTAAGCAATGCAGATATCACTAGGGATCCACAGAAGCACTGAAAAGCCGCGTTTTAGGTGGAATTAGCATTTCAGGGAAATAACAAGCAAACAAACAAGCATACAAACAAAGCTAGATTCAGCAGGCCTGGATCTAGTCTATGCTACAGCAAACAAGGTGTACCAATTTCAGTAAGAAACAGTTCAAATATGCAGGCACTATAAGCTTTTAACCAGAAATTCCCAGCTCAGAAGGGCAGAGTCCAGCCTCTCCTCCCACAAGAGTGCAGACCACGAACCTTCTTAATGTAAAATAACTGGCCTGAAGCCCAAGCGCTTAAACCAGAACTAATACACTTTTAGAATAATTGACACTGAGCCCTCAATCAACAGTTCCCAACTTAGAAGGATGTAAGCCACCTGTCCTGCCACCACAGTGCAGGCCAAAAACCTTCCTAATGTAAAACAACTGGTCCGAAGCCCAAGTGCTTAATCCAAGCAGTAATAAATACAACTGAATACTTTAAAGAATGCCTGGATTAGTGCTCAATTTATACAAAGAAAGCTAGATTCAGCAGGCCCAAGTGCTTAAACTAAAGGCTTAGAATGAGTTACACCAAGCAGTAATAATTACAATTGAGTACTAATTCTTCATGTAAAGATGTTAATACTTTTAGCCAGAAGTTAGGTACTGCATCTGGGCTTGGGATTTCCCAATGAGAGGCTTTTCTTCACTTTGTTTCAATCTCTCTGGTTGTTATTTCATCCCACTTCATATTCTATGCATTTGAACTCCTTATTCTTTCACTTCTTCTATCCATTTAGCATTGTATTTATGTTCCACAGGATCTTCATAGATACTTCTCCAAAATGTATCTATTTCTTTTTTTTGGTGGTCTTTCAATTCCTTTTACCTCATTTCCCAATTGTCTAAAAATGTTTTTTTCGGGTCATTATTAAATGCTTTATTTTGCACTTTTCCTTTATATTTGTCTGCACATCTTCTATGTTTTTTCACCTGTGCTGAGCTTTTTAGTTTATTTGCGATAGTGCATGATAGATCCTTATCTGTTCTAATACTGTGCATTGCTCTTATCACATCTGTTTTTCTGAGTGTTTTTGTTGATATGTTCCCTCTTCTATATTCTAATAGGGACACTTCTTGTCTTAGTTGCTTTGTCATTTTCTCTGTTTGATACATCTGTGACACCCCTACACTGGCACAGTAATCAAGTACCCTCAATCCTCACCACTAGCACCAGGGAGGGATGTACACATTGGGAGGATGACAAGTACACACAGTAAAGTACAATTTCCCTTAACAGCACACAGAGATCACAGTCAGTCTAGGTCTGGTTTCTCACTTTCTCCAGTTCCTGATAAAGACTCCCCACTGGCACAGCTATTGAGTTATGATCTCAGCCGAGTGGCCAAGCTAAGACCTCCAGCACCCTCTCTGTCCAGCCAGTGCTTCATGTCCCTGCCCAATTGGCTGATACACAAGCATTTTGAGATTTGATTGATACACACACACACACACACACACACACACACACACACACACACACACACACACACACGTCTGCCTTTTCTGCCTCAATGGAGGACAGAGTCACTGACTCAGGGTATCTCATAGCATAATCTACTGCCACTAAGATATACTTTTTCCCTGTGGAACTTGGGGTACTCAGAGGCCCCACAATATCCATAGCAACCCTCTGAAATGGCTCCTCAATCACAGGCAAAGTCATCAAAGGAGCTTTCACCTTGTCTCCCTCCTTTTCTACCTTTTGGCACTGCTCACAGGTCCTGCAGTACCCTGTTACATCTCTGGAAATCGCAGGTTAATAAATGTTCTGCATAATATGTCTCTTTGTATGTTTTATGCTCATATGACCTGCAAAGGGAATTTCATGGGCTATGGCTAGAAGTGCCAGATGACAGGCTCTGGGCACTACCAACTGCTGTATTCTCTCACTGTCTAGCCCTCCCTCAGGGGTCCACTCACTATACAGTAACCCTTTGTCCCAGTATACAGATTTCTCCTTCCCTTGAGAATCAGGTGCCTCATTAGCTGCCTCCCTCTGGCCTTGTAATGTAGGGTCTGAGAGATGAGCCTGTCTCAGCTCTCTCTTAGTAACGCTTCCCAGCTTCCCTTCCACAGGAAGCCTTATATTCTCTGACAGCAGTGCCTCACTGTCAGCCTGGGTACTACTACTCACCTTTGCCCTTGCAGTCACTCTCTCCAAGGGAACATCAGTACCCACAAGCAGCTGTGGCTCACCTTCATTCTCACTGCTACAGGGTAGCTCCCTCCTTGATGTAACCATCTCACCAGTCCTGGCTGCAAGTGTGCTTTCTGTCTGGATCTCCCCCAGGCTACCATACCCACATGCTTGTCTCCAAGCCTGACTGCGTGTAATGTATGCACATACGATACTGCATTATCAAAATCATTCACTGTCATGACATTTTCAGGGTGATAGTTTGTTACCCTTGTTGTTTTGAGACAACCTACTGTTGGAATTTTGTCATTCCCACTTACTGGATCCCCCACCTTTTGTTCCCGACATTTCCTCTGTGGACATCAATATGCTATATGACCCCTCTGGTTTAATTTACAACATTTAACCCTTGGTCCTGCACATGTCCACAGAAGATTAATTACAGATTATAGGGAAGCAAAACAGTTACTATATAAAACTAACTGGAGTGAGGTGTTCAGTGGAAAAAACTGCAGATGGAATGTGGAAAGTTTTGAAAGAGAAATTGTTTCAGTGCAAAAAGTAAAAAAAAATGTTTAACATCAGGATCTAGGCACACAACATCAGGGGGTATATTTCTATAAGAACAAGATACCTGATTAAGGAAGAGAGGAAGAACTACAACATTGAAAACTGAAATAAACAAGCTGGACAAACACATTAAGCATAGTGTTAGACAAGATCAAGAAAAATCTGAAGAAAATTTATATAAAGATATTGAGCATAATATGAAACTTTTTTATAGATACACAACATGTGGAAGGAGTAAATATATACAAATTGATAGACTGTGTGCAGATTCTAAAATTTATTCTCAGACAAAACAGATTATAGATATATTTACAAGATCTTATGCAAAACAGTTTGGATCCACAAAAGGGGTGGTAAGTTGTCCTAGTGACATCCAGGTAACCCCAGATACTGGAATCAAATAAGAATATATTGAAAAAGAACTGCACAAACTGGATACAAACAAAGCACATGTAGGAGACAGAATAAGTAACAATGACATGAGAACACTTCACCAAAAACTTATAGTACCATTATATGTATTATTCACTAGGTCATATAAATATTGGGAGATTCCTCAAGATTGCAGATATGCACTTATTAAACCTGTTTTTAAGGGAAAGGGGAGTGGGAAAAATCCAGAATCATAAAGACCCTTAAGTCTACTTTCATGTTGTGGAAAAATAATGGAGAAGGTAATACTGGATAAGTTATTTTCAGACCTGGAGAGGTTGGGACTTGAAACCACATATCAGCATGCATATGTTGAAAATAGATCTGTTACCACCCGTAACATGATGTTCTATAACAATATAATAACAACTATGAATGCAAAACTGTGCTGTGATGTGATTTATATAGATTTAACTTCAGCATTTGACAGGGTCATACACTAAACACTGATCAATAAATTTGTACAACTAGGTATTGATGTACTGCTCATAAGATGGATAGCTGCATGGCTTACAAATAGGACATGGCAAGTATCACACAACAACTGGATATGTGAAATTCTTGGTAACAGTCAAGGTGTCCCACAGGGCTCTGTCCTAGGCCCTTGCAGTCACTCTCTCCAAGTGAACATCAGTACCCACAAGAAGCTATGGCTCACCTTCAGTCTCACTGCTACAGGGTAGCTCCCTTCCTGATGTAACCACCTCACCAGTCCTGGCTGCAAGTGTGTTTTCTATCTGAGTCTCCCCCAGGCTACCAGACCCACATGCTTGTCTCCAAGCCTGACTGCGTGTAATGTATACACATACAATACTGCATTATCAAAATCATTCCCTGTCATGACATCTGCAGGGTGATAGTTTGGTACCCTTGTTGTCTTGAGACAACCTACTGTTGGCATTTTGTCATTCCCACTTACTGGATCTCCCACATTTTGTTCGCAACACTGCCTCTGTGGACATCTATATGCTACACGGCCCCTCTGGTTGCATTTAAAACATTTAACCCTTAGTCTTGGACATGTGCACAGAAGATTAATTACAGATTATAGGGAAGCAAAACAGTTACTATATAAAACTAACGGGAGTGAGGTGTTCAGTGGAAAAACTGCAGATGGAATGTGGAAAGCTTTGAAAGAGAAATTGTTTCAGTGCAAAAAGCCAAAAAATGTTTAACATCAGGATCTAGGCACACAACATCAGGGGGGTATATTTCCATAAGAACAACATACCTGATTAAGGAAGAGAGGTCGAACTACAACTTTGAAAACTGAAATAAACAATCTGGACAAACAGATTAAGCATAGTATTAGACAAGACCAAGAAAAATTTGAAGAAAATGTATATAAAGATAATGAGTATAATAGGAAACCTTTTAATAGATGCATAACATGTGGAAGGAGTAAAGATACACAAATTGATAAACCGTGTGCAGATTCTAAAATTTATTCTCAGACAAAACAGATTATAGATATATTTACAAGATCTTATGCAAAACAGTTTGGCTCCACAAAAGGGGTGGTAAGTTGTCCTAGTGACATCCAGGTAACCCCAGATACTGGAATTAAATTAGATTATATTGAAAAAGAACTGCGAAAACTGGATCAAAACAAAGCACATGTAGGAGACAGAATAAGTAACAATGACCTGAGAACACTTCAGCAAGAACTTACACTACCATTATATCTATTATTCACTAGGTCATATAAATATGGGGAGATTCCTCAAGATTGGAGACATGCACTTATTAAAACTATCTTTAAGGGAAAGGGGAGTAGGACAAACCCTGAGTCATATAGACCCTTAAGTCCACTTTCATGTTGTGGAAAAATAATGGAGAAGGTAATACTATAGCAATAACCCATGCCTGGGTGTGGGTAATGCTGGATTTACCCATGGTTGGTGTGGTTTGGTCACGAGGGCGAAGCCCGAGTGACCAAACAAAGCCAACTGTGGGTAAATCCAGCATTACTCAAACCCAGAAGTGGGTTATTGCTATTATACAAATGACATTAATTAAGAAAAAAAAAATATTTTCTTAAATAATGGCATTGTATAATGCCTCCTTGCTGCCCTTCCGCTGCTGTCTTGTATTCTGTGGCAGTTCTGATGTACTGTGCGTGCGTATGCCTACGCAGTACATCAGAGCTGTGGGCAAAAGCAACGGAGAAAGCAAGATCACCGTTGCTTTTTACAAACTGTTTCGCTATGTTAAATGGGTTTAACATAGTGAGACAGCTTTAAAAAAAGCAATGGAGCCGTTGTTTTTTTAAAGCTGTCTCACTATGGTAAACCCATTTAACATAGCGAAACAGTTTGCAAAAAGAAACTGTTTTGCTACGTTAAATGGGTTTAACATAGTGAGACAGCTTTAAAAAAAGCAACAGAGCCGTTGCTTTTTTTAAAGCTGTCTCGCTATGTTAAACCCATTTAACATAGCAAAACAGTTTGTAAAAAGCAACAGAGAAAGCAAGATCTCCATTGCTTTTTACAAACTGTCTCGCTATGTTAAACGAGTTTAACATAGCGAGACAGTGTGATGCAACAGAGATCTTGCTTTCTCCGTTGCTGTAAAAAAAAAAAAAGAGTTATAGTAATGGAAAAAGTCCGGGCGACCGGACCTTTTTTCCATTACTATAACTCTGATTTACAACATGCATGCTGACCAATCAGCCTGCACATTTTTTTGAATATTAATGGGGGGTCGTTGTATAATGGATAAGTTATTGTCAGACCTGGATAGGTTGGGACTTGAAACCATATATCAGCATGCATATGTTGTAAATAGATCTATTACCACCTGTAACATGATGTTTTATAACAATATAATAACAGCTATGAATGACAAATTGTGCTGTGATGTGATATATATAGATTTAACTTCAGCATTTGACAGGGTCATACACAAAACACTGATCAATAAATTAGTACAACTAGGTATTGATGTACTGTTGATAAGATGGATAGCTGAATGGCTTACAAACAGGACATGGCAAGTATTACACACAAACTGGACAGCTGAAATCCTTGGTTACAGTCAAGGTGTCCTACAGGGCTCTGTCCTAGGCCCTTACTTGTTTAGATTGTATCTTTCAGACCTTACTTTTTCATCTGAGGTGTTCTACAGTCTATATGCTGACGACCTGAAATTGGATAAACTGATTACAAGTGTTACAGATAAGGCATGTCTGCAAAATAATTTGACTAAATTGACCATTTGGGCACAGGAGAATAATATAGTGATATACATCAAAAATTAAGTGTATGCAATTTGGGAGACATAAACTGAAAGGTGAATATTTAATAAAGCACACAGTGATTGAAACTGTAGACTCATTTAAGGACCTGGGTATATGGATAGATTCAGCTATGAGTTTTTGGCTAATGATAGTTATACAACTATAGGTTGTATAAAAAGATTTATAAAGTCTAGGAAATCAGACATAATGAAGTCATTGTTTGTTAATTACATTAGACCCAAACTTAAGTATGGAATAACAATATGGAAACCCTATATGAAAACAAGCATGAATAAACTGGAAAGAGTACAGTGGAAATATACCAAGGGCATCCATGGATGTGAAAATCAAAATTATTATGAAAGAATAAAATATCTGAACTTGTACAGTGTCTCTTACAGATATATTGGAGGTAATTTTATTCAGGTATATAGGACATTTAGGGACAGCTACCTCTGGAAATGTTTGGGGTTATCAAAAAGTACTGGAGAATCATCAGATAACCTATGTAGAAGATTCTATAGGAATGAGAAGTGTACTAATTGGTTCTCTGACAGAGTAGCTGATACTTGAAACAGACTACCAAATTACATTAAAGCAAGTACTAGTTTAGATATTGTTAAGAACAGCCTGGATATTTATTATGGGAACAAGTGTTTTGGTATATTGGCAAGCTAGAAGGACATTAATGCCAGTGCTTGAAACATTTGTATGTATGTATGTATGTATGTACCTGGACTAGTGACTTCCCCTGCTACTGGCAGACTCTGTTGGAGCAATCTGGGCTTCCCAACATGGGTTCCCTTAGACACATGAGTAGCACTGGTGTTCCTTTCCTGTGCAGTGATGCCCTGCTTACTAGGTATAGGTCTCCCTTCTTCCCGAACTCATCTGTAGTAGTGCATTGTCTATCAGGTAACAAGAATCTCATGTCCTCAGGCAAAGTGGTAAGGGCTTGTTTCCTCACCCAAAGGTCTGCCAGCCCTTCAAAAGTGGTGACCTGACATCCACTCACCCACCTATGAAAATAAGTGCTTAGTTCAGCAACATATTTACACACACTTTCATCTGCGTCTATGATCACAAAACTTTTTTCTATAAGCTTTAGGTGTTAACTTAAAACAGACTAGCAAACACATTTTGACTGTATTATAACTTAAACAATCAGTATGTGACAGTTTAGATATTACAGTTACAGCTTTACCATGGAGTACGGGGGTCAGGAACCATACCCAGAGCCCTTGTCAGCATTACACTGTTTACATACCCCCTATATGAATGAAACTATCAAAATCATCTCCCTTGGTAAATTGTGGAAGAAATTTACTGACCTTTGCTGCTTCTGGGGTTTGGTTACTCCCTACCCAATTACCTCCATAACTCTGGTGAAGAGTCAGCATCTACTTTTAATGTTCCCTCTGCCCTTCCCTCTCCTCAGCTTTCAGGCGTCACAGTTTTTAATTTTCCTCAGCCTTCAGACATTGCAGTTTCTCATTTTCCTCAGTCTCTAGACACCTCAGTCTCTCTGTTGCCTCTATTTTCAAATGCTTGACCTCTAGCTCAAGTCTCTTTAACTCCAGGTGGATTTTTAAGTCCTCTGTGGAAAGGTTGAGCTGTCCATTTTCTAAGAGTTGTCCATCTCCATGACCAATCTGATTGTCCTCATGGTTGCTATTCTGTGATGCAACTGTGACTAAAGCTGCAGTCATGTCTGCTTTAGTCAGGTTGGCATGCACCAGTCCTTTAGTCTGGCACATCTCAGGTGACTGGCTCCTTGTCAGCTTTCCATACTCCTCTGCTGACATGCTTGCCTGCTCTCCCTGACTAACTAAGCTAAAAAAAAACAAAAAAAAAAACCAAAAAAAAACAATTGTGATATGAACTCTGAATGTTCACTGCATGGCTGGCTGAGAGTTCAGACACCTTCAGTGACCACTGTACACAGGCCACAAGAATTCAATATCCACACCAGTACAAACCAATTAATATATGATGTGGCCAACTCACTACTGCCAACCAATTAATATGTGATGTGTATATCCCACCCCTGCTAACCAATTAATATGTGATAAGCCTGCACTGGCCCAGTAATCAAGGAACCTCAATCCTCACCACTAGCACCAGGGAGGGATGTACACAATGGGAGGATCACAAGTATACACACAGTAAAGTACAATTTCCCTTAAGAGCACACAGAGATCACAGTCAGTCTTAGGCTGGTTTCTCCCTATTTCTCCAGATCCCAAATAAGACACCACACTGGTACAACTATAGGGTTAAGATCTCAGCCAAGTGGCAAAGCTAAGACCTCCAGCACCCTCTTTGTCCAAGCAGTGCTTTGTGTCCCTGCCCAAGTGGCTGACACATGCACACTTTGAGATTTGATTGATATACAAACACACACACTTGGGAAAGGCTGGCACACATTTACTAGCTATGCTGCCTTCTGCCCAGACTATAAGGCAGTACCAGCTGCCACCAGCCACCCTTACTTATCAGCTACTATAAGGCCCTTACCAAAGGGTGTCCAATCCTATTGTGTAATGTTACTATTATCCAAATGGTAACTATGACCAAGACTTGAAGGCTATTTAGGAGTGGCATGTACAGTGTCACCAAATATATATATATGCACGTACCTAAGAGCTTAAATAAGTCTCACAAATATCAGTCACAAAGATATGTTTAAATATATTTAATAATAAATAAAAGAGCAAGACAATGCTCAAGCAACACAGTAACTACAGAGTTCAGAATCACAGGAAATATTTTTAAAACAACATTGCAGGACAATCCCAAATAAATACAGAAAAATCTAAATTAATCTTCACTATATTCCTATCTATATCTAAAAGAAATACTATACCTAAATCTTACTTACAGAGCAATATGCAAGCAGAAGTGCTGAGTGAATGTTTCTAGGTCCAAGACAAGATAAAAAATGCCCAGACATTTTCTCTAAGAGAGTTCTTAAATTAATAATCCATATTACTGCTGGGTTAGCTCAAAAGACATCACTCTTTGTCCCCTGACTTCAGTTCCCAGGCTAAACAGATACTAACATCTCTGTGTTTAAAATACTTATCTCTCAGATGTGCAGCCAGGAAGTCACAGAGCAATAAAACTCTTTACATTTTAAACCTAGTAATTATTTCTGTTTCAAGACAATAGAAAGAAAATTCTAGCTCTAAACATCCTGTCTCCTTACTGCATTAACTAACTTTTATAGCACATCATAAACATTTTTAATTTCAACTTTTTTTCTTGAAGTTTTCCAAGTTAACTCTGTATGTTCCAGCTTCTACTATAAAAACATATATTTGCACAAGTATATAGTTTATATACATTTCTGTTCTTTTCCAGTAGGGTACACTATGGTTATATCCTTGAAGCTCAGTACATAATGTACAGTTCTCTTACACTAGTAGGACACAGGTAAAAATTTGCCTAATCAGTCAAAATTGAACCAAGGAAGTCAAATGTTGCAGAAGCAAGAGAAACAGTGGTCCAAAACTGTCAGTTTATTATAAAACAACAAACAAAGCATTCCATTTAACAATAAAACAGACAAGCTGTAATGCATCAATATATATCACATGCCAGTCAATAAAAACAACACAATTCAACACATGGTATAAAAGCACAAAATTTAAAATCAGCTCTGCATATTCAATTAAAGTAATTCATATAACTACTGCACAAAGCATCAACTTAAAATAAAGTCACATGAGAATGTTTCACTTTTAATAGTGGTTTTAAATGTAAACTATTAGTAACATTTAGTCCTGGTGGATGGTCAGCCCAAAAATAAATTATCCATTTATATTCTTCTATTTCTGTTTTATTAGCAAGGTCAGCACCTCTATTACCTAGTATAATTCATGATAAAACACAATTGTACAGGGGTTCAGTGAATGACTCTGCATAGACATCAGTATTCTCAGGGTATGGGGAGCTTGACATTTTGCTAGGGTGTCACTTAATAATAGGAATTTTGCCTTAGATTAATTCCTAAAAGTTTTAGGGTAAGCTGAGGTCTTAGGCTTTATTTTTGTTTTAAAGGAGATGGCTTTATGGTGTGACCTGACCAGTGGGGACATTACATGGGCGACATGCAATGTTCTCCCATGTTTATGAGAACTAGGCCACAGATGTTAGTGCCCTAGAGGGTGTATGGACTATCTGGTTCAGGGCACTTGCATTTACAAAGTCCATTAATCTCTGGGTCTGCATGTGTGATTCCCATTTTATAGTGGATTAGGTAAAGTCGCCCATGAATGTGGTGTTGGGTTGAATTGGAAGTGTCTCCAGTATATTTAAGTATGTGTTATGACTTTCCTGGCTCATAGAGGAGGACCTATAACTTTCAAGGATATGATGTGGGACCTTAACTATGCTAATTTGGAAAAGGAGAAGCTCAAGTGAGTCATACTGTTTGACCAATCTTTTTTTTCAAACTGTTTTTAATCATTTTATAAAGCAATAACTTAACGGTATAGTAACAAGAAAAAAAAAAAACTATATACAATGTCCATAACAACTAAAAAAGCAATATACATAGGAGAGCACTTAATATTTCTCTAACAAACTAGACATTTTTTTCCAAGCATATGCCATAGCACGTTTTATAAAATCTCATTGAGATTGTCTTGATTAGAGAGGCGTTTTGCCACATCACCATACTTAATAGAGCAGAAGCCACTGCAGCAGATTAAAATTATGCAAAACCTAAATGATATCTTTACTGTAAACATAGTTTTATTCAACACAAAACAAAAAACGAAGAACGGAGTGCTTTTATAAATGCCTGTTCCTTACTGCTATTTAATTCTCTTCCCTGACTTTCTCTCTAAATATACCATAAGCCTGTTTCACCTGACTTCATATTGCAATTCCTGTTTGTATTAGTCTAACTTACCTTTAATTTCTCTACAAACTTCATAAAGTTTCTCTAAATTTTAAATGATTGTCACAAACCTTGTATTAATTCTTAACCATTGTTTTGATATTATGTCTGATTGATTCTAAATATCTAAACTGCAGATGTTTTGTTTGATTTTTGATGCTTGTATACTTATTTTTCTTCAAGGGCCTCTGCTGAAAATGGGCTTCTACCCAGTTGGACCTTCCCGGTAATCAAATGTCAATACATAAGTAAATTTACTAAATCCATTCACCTCAATCTCACAACAGACTCAAAACATGACAAATGCATTCCAGATGTGTAATACTATCTTAAGTCACAGATAAAAACAGTAGAATCTCATTTAGTAGAAAACAACTTGCCAGAAACACATTTGGTAGAAAATTGCCTTGGCAGAGTCAGATTTAATGTAAAACTACACCAAATATTTTATTTCTAAGTTAAGTGCATAAATTCCCAAAACATACAGGGGATACACATAAAACTGCAAATGTTTTTGCAGGATGGCAAATCCTCTGCAGCTCCCAATGTTGGGTAAGCCACCCTCATCCCCATTCTTATATATGTGGACTCCACAATTGCAACAACTCTGAGGAGAGAAAAAAAAAAACTCTCAAAACAGTGGAGTAACTGCCAGTGTACCAGACATTGCATCATCAGTGATTTCCCGCAGAGATCAGTAATCCTGCTTTCCTACCTTGGCACTGTTTATTGACTATAACTTGCAAACATCACTAACTATATAAAACATAGACAGAAAAAAAATCAATAACAACTCACGTTAATCAAAAATCAGTTATCTAAACCACTTTTCAAAATTCAGCCTGAAAGTACAACCAAATAATTATTTGATTGTTTCTGCTGTCATTATTTGGTGTGAGGGCATGGAATAGTGGGAAGTTGGAATTTGCCCTTTTGCCACTGTTGTGTAGTCTCAGATTTGATGTATATAATTAACAGGGGTGTTGAAGTTCGACCCCTGAAAAAAATATGAGTTATATTTTTTTGCTTTGTTTTTCATTCTTTTGAGTATTGATCTGTTTGATTTGCTTTATACAAACACTTGGACAACTGCATTTACTTGGCCGTACCTGATAGGACCAAAACAAGCTCCTCCAGAAAGAGCCAACCTGTCTAATGGACAACTGCCATTAACAGGCTTTACAATAAAAGGAAGAAATTGCTGTCTAAGAGTAAGAGGAGCGGGCCCTAAACTGGAAACATTCCCTCCTCAATGTAAACAAGCAAATAAAACTTCTTGTGAAGCCCTCCAAACCTAACTATGAATCCAAGTTAGCTTCCTCAACTAAGGACAATCATAAGGCATTCTTTAGTTACATCTGTAACCTAAAAGGAAAGGCCTAGATTTGTGCCAAACTGGTAGTTAATGATATCACATATACTGAGCCTGTGGACATTGCTAAACTGTTAGAAGACAGGTTCTGTGAAAAACTTCACTCCCTTGTCGCTGCCACACTTACCCCAAGACATCCCTACCACCTGACCTTTACCTTGAATCTCTAAAGAGCAGGTCATGAATGCCCTTTCTGTGGTCAAAATCACAGCATCCATGGGACCTGATATCATCCCAGGCTGCGTCCTACATGGGCTCAAACAAGAATTAGCAATGCCATTGGGTACTTTCTTCAATCATAGTCTAAGCACTGGTTTCATATCAGCTGAATGGAAAAAGACCACTGTTATCCCCTTGCACAAAGGTGGTGCTTCCACTAACTCCAGGAACTATAGATCTATTAGCCCGACTAGATGTATCTGCAAGTTCATGGAGAGAATCATCACAGACCTTATCAACAAAGATATTGGTAATCTACAAACACTTGACCCTACTCAATTTGGATTTGTTAAAGGGAGTTCATGCCTGCTAAACCTAGTGGACTTCATTGAGACAGTCACCATGGCCCTTGATGAGGGGAAATCTATGCTTACAGTCTACCTAGACTTAGCCAAGGCTTTTGACACTATCCCCCACTCAAGCACAACTGACAAACGTACCCAGCTAGGTATCAACCCATATATCATTAGATGGTTTGCTAAATGGCTCACTGATCTAACCCATATAGTCAAAATAGGGGAATCCACATCCAACAGAAGACCTGTAACCAGTGGTGTTCCACAGGGATCAGTCCTGAGACTTCTACTATTTGGAATCTATTCCTGCAAAGTACAAGCTAAAACTAAAGGTCTGTGGCTGACAAAGTTTGCTGATGACTGCAAACTGGGAGTGGTCATAGAATCTCAAAACAATGTCAAAATCCTACAAAAGGGTCTTAACACAAACAGATTATTATTGCTGCCAAATTCATGCCTTAAACTCAATGCAACAAATGTGTTAGCATTCCTTTCAGGAAGAGTGATATTACTGCTAACTACCACATAAATAACAAAATCCTAAGTATGCAGTCAGTGGTGAGAAACCTGGACACACAGTTTGATAGCAACCTTACCTATGATCACCATGTCTCCACAATGGTAAGAAGGGCATTTTGTATTGCTTATCTGATAATTAAGGGCATTGCCTGCAAAAAAAAAGAAGTTGTGACCTCCCTGTACTCTACCCCCATCAGGTCAGTAATTGAGTACAATGCCCCTTTTGGTATGTACCTTTCTAAGCACCTGCAGCAATTGGAGAGACCACAAAGGTTCCTCACAAGGAAAATTCAAGGTCTTCATCATCTGTTCTATGAGTATCATATAAAGTCACTGTCACTTTATTCTGTTTCATACAGCCTACTCAGAGGTGATCTCTGCCAAAGCAATCTTTAACCCTGCTTTATTGAAAATGCTGCATATCCATAAGTCAAACGGTACACAGGTTACTCACTCTAATGCCTTAACATGTTATGTGATATTAATGGAACCTGCTGGAGGGACAGATTAGTCTCAGAGGTCACCACACCTTTGAAACAGACTCACATTTCTTGTCAAGCAGATCACCTCATTGGCTCTCTTCAAATGCAGTCTGAAAGTTTGGATGGGCAACCGTTAATTCAAGCCAGGGATTCCACCTATGTTCCTCTTAGACAGGAGTGATAGGTGCTGAACATGAAAATAAGGGTAAAACTTGGATAGGCTTATAAGGGCCCTAGGGTCATTAGCCTAGTAACCTCCTATGATCCTATAATCCTATGATGTTTTGACTTTTGTTGTTTTTGTAGTTTGACATTTTGAAGTACATCCAAAATGTACATCTATAGCTCTCTCTCTCTATATATATATAAATATATATATATATATATATATATATATATATATATATATATATATAGATATATATATATAAATATGGGTCCCCTTCAAAACATTGAATCTTCATGATATGGAATCTGAATTCATCGAGAAGACTTTGCCAAATCTGGATTATATCGAACTCCCAGAACAATGAAAATTAATCCTGGAAAAGGACCATTTGGCAACCATGGTGAACCTTGCCCATTCTCCACAGTAGTGCGATGTCAGAGTTAGTATATTTAGTTACGGGGAGTGTGCAAAGCCCCCACTTGAAGGGTTTTCTTGTTCTGCTGGGTTTTTTTTGTCCTATTGGTCGAGTGGTCGTTTATCCGGGGTTAGTTTTTGTTGTTCCAGGAGTTCGATGTAATGTAGATTCGGTGAAGTCATCTCGATGAATTCGGATTCAATATTGCGGAGATTCAATGTTTTGAAGGGGATCCATATGTGTGTGTGTGTGTGTGTGTGTGTGTGTGTGTGTGTGTGTGTGTGTGTGTATATATATATATATATATATATATATATATATATATATATATATATATATATATTTAAGGCTTCACTTTCAAAGCTTGAAATATTGAAATGTCAAGACGAATGTGAAAATCAAGAACCATGTAAATTATGCCAGGGCAAGTAAACACTTAGGCATCATGGGGAGATATGCCATTTTCCCCACTGTAGTGTGATCCTGGAGTTGGTATATGTAGTTAGGGGGTGTGGTGCAGAGCTCCCACGTAGGTGGGGTGATGATGGTACGGTATGCAGTTTGTAGTTTTGGACAAGTGTTTACTTGCTCTGAGACAACTTCCGTGGTTCATGATTTTCACTTTCGATATTTTCATCTCAAGATACTGAAATTAGACATTTCTGTATTTTGAGCTTTGAAATTGAATATACATATATATATATATATATATATATATATATATATATCTGTGCAGAGACCTGGTTCAAGGTTCCATATAGTACCCCTGCATTACCAGGCTACAATTCATACCACACCTTTCGGCCACCTAACCTGGACTGAAACACTAAAGGTGGAGGTGTGTCCATATTCATTAAGGATATCCACATCTCCAGGCTAGTTGCTCAGCATAATGCATCCAAGATTATCCAAGTGCAACTAACTCTGGGCAAGACCGCAACCCAAATTGTAACTTGCTACAGATCAGCCACCATTCTCCCGGATTCCAACTCCCCATTTTTTAATACACTGGAAAATATTAGGGTACAACCCAGCACCCTAATAATGGATGATTTCAACTACCCCACCATTAATTGGGAAAACTACTCATGTACCAACTCTTTTGCTCAACGTTTTCTGGATTTCATAAATTTCAATGCCTTGGATCAACTTATCCACACCCTCAGCAGGGGCAGCAATATTCTAGACTTGGTCATTACCAACATGGGCGACCAGTGTTCCACACCAGAGGTCAATTCCTCATTAGTCAGATCCAACCACAAGCTAATAACCCTAGACATCCACATCCTGCCACACCTCCCATTAGGGAAATCACTGTAAAAAATTTATGCAAAGCCAACTTCATGCTTCTTAAGACAAAAGTGGAAAACTTCACGACACCCAGGCAGACAGACAATAGAGGTATGACTGTTGAATCCAACACAAATGCACTTAATAAACACTCACACGAGTGCATGGATCGTTCTATCCCTAACAGAACCAAGATGCTATCCTCCAAAAAAAGGAAGCCAATTTGGTGCTCCCCTGCCATAAACAAACTCTACACCAGAAGAAAGATACTGATTAAAAAAAGAGTAAATTCCCATGATTGCAGGAACTCCCTGGTCAGCCTCAGTAAGAAGCTGAGATCCCTCATAAAATCCTCCAAAGCTAGTTACGAAAACAAAATTGCCACTGATTCTAAAGACAACCACGAAGCATTCTATAGCTATGTCAAAAATCTCAATGGCAACACTCAGATCTGCTCTAAGTTACAGCACAATGGCACTAAATATACAGAACCAACTGATATTGCCAACATCCTGGCAGATAGGTTCAGTGCTAACTTTACCCCCCTCTCACCCCCTAAGGGGCCAATCTCTATACTGGAATAATACAAAGTTCTTGTAATCATGGCTGCACAGGTAAAAACCACACTCTCCAAAGCCAAGAACACAGCATCCATGGGACCTGACAACATCCCAGGCTGCGTTCTACACAAACTACAGAATGAACTGGCACCCCACCTAAGTACCATGTTCAATAATAGCCTCACCCCAGGCTTTATGCCCACTGAATGGCACACAGTGACAGTTATCCCACTCCACAAAGGGGGAGCCACCACGGACCCCGGGAACTACCGCCCCATTAGCCTGATGAATCTGGTCTTCAAGGCCATGGAACGTATCATCATGGAACTTATAAACAAAGACATTGGTAATCTCCAAACTCTGGACCCCACCCAGTTTGGGTTTGTAAAAGGCAGATCATGTCTCCTAAACCTAATAGACTTCTTTGAAGCAGTCACCAAAGCTGTGTACAAGGGTAAGGTGGTTCACACAGCCTATCTAGATCTCGCCAAGGCTTTCAACACCATTCCCCAGTCTGGAATTATAGATAAACTCACTGAACTAGGTATAAATCCCTATGTCACAAGATGGGTTGCCAAATGGCTCACTGACAGAACCCACCCTGTGAAAGTAGCAGTCTCCAAATCTGACTTCAGACCACTGACAAATGGAGTACCACAGGTTTCAGTCCTGGGTCCTCTCCTGTTTGGTATCTACTTCTCTGAAGTACAGGCTAACACAGAAGGTCTTTGGCTAATGATGATCGCAGATGACTGCAAACTAGGAGCCATAATCGAAACTCCTAACAATGTGGACATCTACAAAAGTTCCTCACTGAGACAGACACCTGGTGTCAAAGCCATGGCCTCAGGCTCAATGCCAAAAAGTGCATTGTCATCCCCTTTGGTAAAAACTCTGTACCCATGAACTACCACATAGGTGGTAGTCTACTTAACACTGAAAGTATGATAAGAGACCTTGGGACACAGGTGGACAGTAGTCTCTACTTTGATAATCACATTGCCACAGTAGTCAGGAAATCATTCTACATGGCACACCTCATCACAAAAGGTTTCTCATCCAGGGAAAAAAGAGGTCATTGTTCCCCTCTATTCATCACTCATTAGACCCATTATAGAGTACAACACCCCTTTTGGTATGTACTTCACAAGACATCTACAACAACTGGAAAGGATGCAGAAATACCTCACAAAGAGGACTACCGGCCTCAAACTGATGACCTACGCTGACCATCTCAAAAACCTCCAGCTTTACACAGTTGCATACCGCCTACTCAGAGGCAATCTCTGCCTAACATACAAAGCTATGTCAAACCCCGAGCTGTTGGACATACTCAACTTAAAGAAATCCCAATCCCTCTGAGCTACATGCTCTAAGGACCTAAACCTTGTCACCAGAATAAACAGAACATGCTGAAGGAATAGATTCCTGTCCCAGAGACTTACCATACTCTGGAACAAACTACCTATCTGTGTCAAACAAAGCTCCTCATTAGCACTCATCAAGAAGAATTATGATGATAGGATGCGAAATAGGAAATTCATCCCGGGTATAATGTCTGTGGCTCTGCTCGACAGGGGCACAGGAAAATAATTTTCTTGGGTGGCGAACACCAGTGTACATTTTTGGCTATGCTTATATAGGTCCTAGGGCCAATAGCCTAGTACCTTCCTATGAACCTATATGTATATATACGTGTGTGTGTGTGTGTGTGTGTGTGTGTGTGTGTGTGTGTGTGTGTGTGTGTGTATGTGTATGTGTGTGTATGTATCATTCAGTGCTTTTTTAAAGTCTCGTGTAACATGGTTTTGTTGGCAGAGGTATAATATACTTGTACACATCAAAGTAGATCTAGGTAGTATAATTATATGTATTGATTTATAGTGGGATTCAATGTTGGTGTAATTTCTGTTTTGCCACTGGCAGTAACTCAATCTTTGCAGACTTTTCAGTTTTTTTTTTCTGCCACTGAAAGATCATAAAATCAGTATATATTAGTAAGACTGTCATGGTCAAATGCCACACTTAAACAACTATACCTTTACTATTAGTAGTTTTATTGAGCTGTGTTTGACAACTTAATATTATTACACTTTGTAGTTTTGATGAGATTCTGTCAATATGTTTGTTTTAGATGATTTGTTAGTTTTGTAAGTTTATAGCTTTCACCATACATAGCATCTGAGAAATTATTACTTCATGTAGCATATATTTACTGTCTTCACCACCCTTTAACATATATAAAAAACAGCAGGCCCAAAGTAGTTGTAATAATAACCTTAAGTTAACTTAACATGATTTTTTACTGAGTAGTTCATAAAGCATAAGTCCTTAAAACAAAAATGAAAAAGTAGTTCAAAGAAAAAACAAATACCTCAGTCTCTGGTTTACATTCCATTTTCTAACAATTTAATCTCCCTTCTATAATGCTCCACAGCTGTAATGTGTCTCTGTTCAACTTCATTACTAACAGTTTTACATCATGCAAATATCAAATGACTCAACACTGGTTAGCAAGTTTGACAACAAAGCTTTTATCTCATACTTCTCAACCATTCAGGATTTGGCAGACTACTCCAGTTTTAAATAGTAAATCTGCATCCACTTTGCTGCCCTGATTTGACACAAGACAACTCTAATTTCTTCTCTTTCATTAGCTTGATTATAGAGCTAATGAAAACCAGACTGCCTGGAGCTTTTTCACAGTCAAAATGAACCAGTAGTAATCAAATCTGCAGTATAGTACAAATGCTGCCTTTTTGTAAAAGTTGGACACAGCACAATGCTGAAGACTTTGCACTGTTTAGAGTGGATCTATCTGTAAATCTGGTAAGTAACTAATTTATTTCCTGTGTGTGTGTGTGTGTGTGTGTGTGTGTGTGTGTGTGTGTGTGTGTGTGTGTGTGTGTGTGTGTGTGTGCGCGTGCGCGTGTGTGCATGCATGCATGAGTGCGTGAGTGTGTGTGTGTGTGTGTGTGTGTGTGTGTGTGTGTGTGTGTGAATAAATGCATACTCAAAGCAGAGAACATAGCTCTGCCTCTCAAATGTCTCCACTTTTCCATAACATCCTTATTTTTCCTCGTTTTTTTTTTGTCCTGCAGTTCATAACATTTTCATTTTTCTTTTACTGGTAAATCACTAAGGATTAGAATTAGTAATGCCAGTCATTAGAGTTTCATCATTTTTATTGCTCAGAAAAACATGCTGATGCAAAACATGTTATTCTGTCAACTTTTTAAGTGAAGTAAAACAGTATGGTTGTTACTGTAGAGGATTAATGCTTGACCTCTTAACAAACTGCTTCCAGTAGGCAAGCATGCAATTCTGATTCTTTGTACCTTCATTATTCTGCTGTTTAACTTTGGACAATTTATGTAAGCAGAAAGTTCTTCAGGTAACTATTTGGTGGAGTTTCCCCTTACTATTATTGGCTATGTGCAGAAGTCATGAGTTAAGAAGTTGAGAGATGTTTTGCTCTGCTTCTGGTAAAATTGTTGTTGCTTCTCAGATTGAAGTGCATTACAAGCACTAAATAATGACAGCCATGTGAATTTCAGACTTTATATCCTTCAGGAAAATGTATGCTAATGCAAAGCTAATATTCTGACAGCTCTATAAGCATTGCATTATTGGGGCTTGTTTAGTCACTTATTTTTTAATCATGACATTCTGCCAATATGATTAATTGTGAATTGTAAGGTGACATTTGCTTATTCCAAGACCTTACTATATTGTTTTATAAACTCTAATTTAGTTATGCTTTGCTTCTTTGACCACAATGACTTTATGATTATCTAAAGCATTTTTGAATTCTGTCATAGTTATCCATTATAATGACATGGTCTACAACTCACATACTTGGCATTATCATTTATACATATATATCAATATATTATATATGGATGCAAGGTTATATGAAAGTGTTGGTGTTACCAATAAGGTGACAGCTGAATCAGTGCATCATATCCATTAAAATTCATGTCCCTCTCATCTTTCCGGGATTCACTGTTTGATATCTTTCAAGATTAAAATAGCAGCTACATTGAGATGATGGTAACAGTTATGCATCTGAACAGTTTAGCTAGGAGATAAATGACGACACATATTCGCATCAAATATAAAGATATGCTAGCCACATTTCAAATACTAGATAAGGAAGCATTATTCTCAGAGGAAAAATGCATACTGCTAGTGGTGGTAAGTCAGTTTTGCATGGTAATAGGGAACAAAATCCTAGGTATAAAGGGATAAATAAATCAAGTGATCAATGACAAAGTCTATTTTGTAGCAAGGCAAAATAGATATAATACCTGGTATAAAGGATGTTGCAACATTGAATTACACAGGTATGTTTAGAAACATCATAAGGTACTCCCAAATATCTGGTGGAGGAAGACACACAATAAATAGGTCATAGGTTCGTAGAAGATTACTAAGCTAATGGCTTGAGAACCCTTACAAGCCTAGACAATATAACCCAATTTTCAAGAGGATGTCATGGATTTGTGCCTATGCCTTGAGTGTCTTACAGATTGCCCCTATTCATAATGGACATAGACAGTACTCCATGTCTGATTTTGTGATTCCCCATCCATTGATCCAAACTGCATTTAAAGATGACCAGGGAGGGGCTATGGTTAATGTGAATAGGAAGCCTGTTACAAAGAAGGGGTGATCTCTGAGGCACATATCTGTCTTTCCATCATGTTTTAATTGAGCCGCTGATTAAGTTTAAATCCCTGCTGTAGGTACCTCATCAAGTACATGCCAAATGGAGCATTGTACTTGATTATTTGGTATATTGAGGGCTGAGGACAGCCGAACTATAATTTCCTTGGATCTGAATGCCATACCTTTACTTATAAGTTGTACCACATAGCAGGACTTCCTCACTACTATGGGCACATGGCAGTCAAAGCTCAGGCTACTATCTATCTTTGTGCCTAGATCTCTCATTTCTGAGTTTAGTCTTAGGGGTGTGATACTGATGTTGTAATTTACAGGGACATTTGACTTCCCAATGGGTATGATAATGCATTTTTTTCAAATTTAGTTTTAGACCATAAATATGGCATCAACCATTTGTCTGATCTGGGCCTTCCTGAAGGATATTTACATAGGTTGGCATAATGGTCAAGGTGTCTACCTTGCAGACAAAGTGCATCATTTGATTCTTATATGGGGTAATTGGCAAGGCTTAAAATGTCTCACAAGGGCAGTTAGCCAAGTACTAATCTGTGAACCTATAAAACCTATAAAATTGAGGGATTCAGTGATTGCCCCAATTTGCAGTCATTGGCAAACTTTGTCATCCACATGCCTTCCAGATTAGCCTTTACTTCAGAGAAATATATTCAAAACAGGAGAGCTCCTAGCACTGAGCCCTGTGGTACACCACTAGTAACTGGCCTCCTTCTGGATCTGGATTCACCCACTTTAAGCACATGTGCCATGTCCATGAGCCAATTGGCTATCCCTCTGGTGACAGGGATTTATGCACAGTTTTGTGAGTCTGTTTCTAATACATGAGTTGTGTCAAATGTCTTGGCCAGGTCAAGGTAGGTAGTATGCACTGTTTTACCCTCACCCATTGCCTAAGAGTCTTTCTCAAAGAAATCCAACATATTCAGTAGGCCTGGCTTGCCCTTGTCAAAGCTGACTTGGGTTGGTTCCAGTAATTGGAGGTGTCCTATGTCATTATTTATCAGGTCCATGATTATTCTTTCCATGGTCTTGCATATAAAAATAGTCAAACTTAATAGCTCTGTAATTTTCCTAATTAATAGATGGTCTCCCTATATGCAAAGGGATGACTGTTGCTGTCCTCCAATCTATTGGGACAAAGCCAGTCTAGAGGCCGTGGTTAAATGGAAATTAAAATGGACCTAATAAGTCCTGATTTAAGCTGTTTATGAGGCAACCTGGTATATTGTTAGGCCCCACTGAAGTCAAGTTTTTAGTTTTAGAGAGTGCAGTGGTAACTTGTTCTTTGCTGATAATTGGCAGTGGTGTGGTGGAGAGTATTGCCTGGATTGACTTGAGGATGATGGTGAATTGAAATTTGAGCTGAATTTTTGGCCAGCAGATGTGCTACATTTTCCAGCTTAGTTTAGGTGGTGCCATCTTCAAATAATTCCACACTGTTTTTGGCTGTCGCTCTTAATATTGTGGACAAGACTGAAAAATGCTTTCTGGTTATTCTTAGCTTTGGATGCTCTTTTTATCTCAAGGTCTGCTTTCACAGACTTGATTCATTACGTGATTCACTTGTTTAGACTAATGACGGACCTTTTGCTTTGTTGTACACATTCCATCTCATTTTTCAGCAGAATTTTCTTTCTTTTGTTGTATAACCTATTAACACCAGGGGTCCACCAAGATGGCTTGTTTTTGTAGTTTGACCTGTGTTTATTTTATTCTGGTACTGCTGTTTCTATGCAGTTGCTTATATGGTTGTACAGGGCCTTTTGTATGCCTCTGCCTAAGTTTCTGTGTTTTTTGGGTTTGGGTGAGATTGGAAACTAGCAATGCTGTCACTTAATAGGGGATAATTTACCTTAGAGAAGTTCTTAAAGATTTTGCAGTTAGGTGGGGGACTAGTTTTACCTTTATTTCAAGGGAGACCACTTTATAATCTGATCTTAAAAGTGATTACATCATATGGGGGGTGTGCAGCATTCTTTCATATTTGTGAGTATCAGATCTAGGATATTTGTTTCCCTAGTGGGAGTGCAGACTATCTTCTCCTGGGTATTTAAATATACAAAGTCAAGAAATCTTTAGGCCTACATGTTGATGATCATGTATGCCTCCAAATTAATGGAGGGTTAGTTAAATTACCCATGGATATGGCATTGGGCTGGATGGTGAGTTATTCTAGTAACTTCAGATATGATGTATGGGTTTACTAGTTCATGGTGGGGGATCTGTAGCCAGCAAGAATATGATAATGGATTTTTACCATGATTAGTTGGACATAGAGTAGCTCAGACATGTCATATTGTTTGACCAGCCTTGAGGTGTGCTTATCCTTTAAGCAGATAGATATGTCTCTGCCTTTTGCTCTTTCAGGTTCAGTGGGTGGTCAGAATATATGAAAGGCATTATAGTCATGCACTGTTGGACTGTTTTCCATGCTTTGAGCTATGTTTCAGTAACTGCACAGACATCAGCATTCTCCAGGGTGAGGAGACCTTCCAGGAATTGCAGTTTCTTGATGAAACTCCTGGCACTGAGTAGCAAAACTTTTAGTTTGCCATGAGTAGCTTTTGTTATGTTGGAAGGTTTGTCTGTTTGGTGATGCCTAAAAAACACTATAAAGGTGGATAATGCTTTGGCCAATGTCTAAATGCCTAGAGGTGAGAGGTGAAGACCATCACAGGCAAACAGTGTGGCCTGTCAGGTCTATATTATCTTGCTGAAAGATGTGTTCAGCGAACATGGCTTCATCAGCAAATAAACAGAAAAGGCCACATCAGCCAGGGGGGGAGCGCTTGACCATCATCGGGGATTTGCCATTCTCCCCACTGTAGTGCAATCTCAGAGTTGGTATATTTAGTTAGGGTGGGTGTGGGGGGATGAAGCCCCCCCCCCCAATTTGTAGGGTTTGAAGGTTTGTGTGGTGTTTAGTAGGCCAAGCACTTTTTCCCCTGGGAAAAATATCACTGATGTGCCCTTTCATTGATTTTAGCATTCACTGTTTATTTGCTGATGAAGACATGTTCACTGAACACATCTTTTGGTAGGTTAATATAGACTCAGCCTATCAACTATGTCCTCCCAGCCTGGAAAGTAATGGACCCCTCTGGAATGACACAAGTAGTTATGCCAATTGCTAAAGTCAATCATTTTCTGCTTGTACTGTTGCATTATTCTTGGAGATGGCAGAATGGTGCTCAATGCTAAGCTCATACCTACCTGTGACACATATTCTGAGAGTTTAATCATGAATCTCTTCATATAGTTCAAGGACGTAAGTCTCATGCATTTAGGGCTACATGACCTGAGTGCTTGCATGATCATGTGGATCTCAGCCTCTGACAGACAGCTAACTGTAACCTTCTCTTTAATCCAGCCTGATAAGAGGGACATCAGTCTATCTCACAATGGAATCTCCTATGACCAGAATATTAGATCGTGGAGTGTTTTGCCTCATTGCCTTGGTTGTTGAGACACGATGAGATCTGGCTTTTTGTATTCTGATGGGAATTGTCTTGTTTGTGTGTATGCAGAGTTTCTGAAGACTGTGCCTGAGAGGCTCTTGAGGTCTGGGTAAGTTACATGTAAGCACCTCTGCATATGTGGGGCTATTTATGTGGTCCATTTTGGGTGCAGTGAGTGCTGTGTGTGAGTTGCTGACTACCTGTTGGTTGCTTTTTGTGTCTGTACATGAGAGTCTAGGCTCCAATGTCAATGTGTAACTACATCTCTCACATACTGTATTTGTCTGTTTGAGGGTTAAGTGGTTCTTAGTATGCATAAGACAATTATTACATTGCCACAAGATGTCCATGTTCACCAAGCTGAATGCAGAAATAGCAAGAAAGTGCCCATCCATGGTTGCACATCCTAATGAATACTTGTAAGGGACAGGATTGGAGGGTTTCTGTAACTGGATGAGGGAAGGGTGCTTTCTTGGAGTAATTTTCAGCTAACCTAACCAGCAATGCTGCCCAGTGCCAATACTTTCTGAGCAGCAATAGTCCTGGGTGTTATAATAAGGTAAGGTAGACCTAAATATTCCTAACTAAATGTGTAACTGCTGCTCAACGTGTAAATTAGTTGACCTATGAGTAACATAGGACTAAGGTAAAATTCTGAGGTGGTTTTATTGGGAAATTTCAATTTCTGGTTATCCCACATATACAAACTGATGCTGTATGAAGAGGAACTTTGCACAAATGCAAGGTTTATATACAATCAGAAAAAAAAGCATGTTTTACTCTATTTCTAAAGACCAGTTAGATAAGGCATGACACAATGTACTTTCTTCCAGCAATTCCCAGTCCATATAGGTAAAATCACCCCTCTCCTGCCAAAAGAGTGCAGACTTTGACTCTCTTAATGTAAAATGACTAGTTTGGAGCCCAAGTATTAAGAAATTACAAACACATGCCTAATACGAAGAAACACTAGATACAATGCATTTCAGTAGAACAGAAGCCCTTGCAGAGTTTTGAAAATACAACTTTAAACTTTAAAGAAGTGCCAAAAACAATAAATGTCACAGTAAACTTTCAAAATATAATGAAAATAAGCTATGTTTCTAGATGTTTGCATCTGTATGGGGCACTGGCACAGTGAGCATCACCATGCAAATGTGCCAAATTTATACCAGCTCTGGAAATACAGAAGGGAAATACAGAAAACTGTCTACTGAGCCATCTGGCCAATAAAACAAAAACCTTTTTGTATTCTTCCCAACTCATATTGACCAGGTAAACACCTACACCCACTAGAAGAATAATCCTAGCCCTCCTAATGTAAAAGCCCAATAAAAGTGTGTCCAAAGTGAAATGCTACCACAAATAAAAATAAATTTATGGAAAGGCAATAAATAATTCAAGATAACAGCTCATAAACGTGTTTTTTATTCAATAAATTTACTTTGCATTGTATAAATGAGCCAGGAGCCACTCACATATTCTGAATTTATAAAGGCAAAAAAATAAGGTAAGCTAATTAATAACCCCTGTAGCCAGTAAAATGACTATGTGCAGGAAGCTCAAGTATGTTTCCTCAAGCTATATAGATCAGGTTACCACCCACTGCCACTAGATGGAAAATCCTCTGTCCTCTTAATTTCAAATTATAAAAAGAGTTTGCTAGAGTATAAGAATACACTACTTTATCCAACAACTAGCTATATAATGAATTCAGAGCAAGTAAATCAATAGAACAGACAATGAGAGGCAAAATGCACATTTTTTCAAATTAAGCACAAGGAAAGGCAAATAAGTCAAGTTATAAACAGTAATGTATAAAGCTTGGTTTGCAGTAAGGGTGGGCAGCTTAAAATTACCAAGTTTAAAAAGTAGACCAAAGAATAGGAGGGTGGGGAAGACGGTCACCAGGGAATCTGCAACATTGCTTGTAGATTTTGCAGGCCTTAAGTCTTATCAGAAAAGACAAATGGATGATGCAATCAATCAGAAAAGATCAAGACAATCCTAAAAGAAGTGACAGCTTGCAGTTCCAAGTACTGTTTAATGGAATGACAAAATAATACATTTTTCTTCATCTTGCATATACATAAAACTGCTGTAAAACTGCAAAGATGAACATGCATTTCCAGCACCAGATGTACTATCTTGAAGCATAAAAAAGTTTCACATAAAAATACTAAATGTTGGGGAGAAATTCAGTAAAGCCTACACTTTTTTTTGTGTGCACACATCATTTCATGATGCATACATGAGAGCGAACAGTTTTATATTCAGCAAATGTTGCATAGAGGAGTGCAAGTTCGCCCAAACAGGGAAACTCCTGTGCACTGCAAATTTCTGCTTAAGCAGGTAAGTCATATGCAAATGAGGCAGCTGGAGTGATCCATCAAGGAGAAAATGCATCTGTGTAGATTCCATGTTTGTGTTTGCAGTGTACACAGAAATTTCCTACATACAGGAGTCTACACAGACATAAGGGGATGTAAAAGTCCAGAAATACAGACATAACTCCCCTGAAAATAGTAGATCACATACATAAATGTGCAAAAACATACATTGTGGATGTTTATTAAAGGAAGGGGATATATAAAGTTAATACTATTTTTTTCAATAATTTTCACGTGTTTGGACTATGCATCACATTGCACAAGCATGCTTAACAGAAAAAAAATTAAAATAACATCTATTATGTAGTTTACACAAATGTATTGCAGGACCCTACATCGGGTCTGTACAACAGTGCTTTTGTGCTGCTACCCAGCTTACATGGCTAAGAATAGTGTAGTTTCCAGGCTGTCAGCAGAAATATGTATGCAAATAAGGTTTGTTGAATTGTTGAAAGGAAAAACTGTGTCTATATATCCCATTTGTGTAGGCTCCTATGTGGTGTTGATATTCCCACTATGTTACTTTTAGGATTTTGTATTGCTCAGCATGCATGTGTGTGTGGCACAACACATAGCTTAGCAAGCAGACTAGCCACATGACCGTGATGATGTAGGCATCGGTCAAGGAAAACCGGATATATTGAATTAATAATATATATTATGTGTCTCCCATTTGTACACAGCTTAGCAATGAGCAAACAAGCCAAAAATGTCACTGTGTATGTCCATACAATTAGACAAAGCTCAAATCAATTGTTCCTTATGCAATTTTGTGTAAAATATGTCTATGTATGTGTGTGTGTGTGTGTGTGTGTGTGTGTGTGTGTGTGTGTGTGTGTGTGTGTGCGTGTGTGCGTGTGTGTGCATGTGTGTGCATGTGTGTGTGTGTGTGTGTGTGTGTGTGTGTGTGTGTGTGTGTGTGTGTGTGTGTGTGCGTGTGTATGTCTGTATTGCCCTACAATGCAAACGGATACATGTGCCCAGTACAGGTACTGTTGTCACATTGCAAGGCTACAAAACAGTTTTCTGACTGTTAGGCTACTAGCTGTGGATGACAGTAGGAAACAATGTGACTCTGCAGGCTTCCCAAGCTGTTCAACACAGAGCTTGTTTATGTTCTCTAGGATTACTTCATCTGCAATAATTTACAAAGCAAACTTGAGCTGTGGTGCATGTGTTACGTACTGTGATCTGTAGTGTATAACTAGATAGGAAGGGGTTCTAATATCACTCCAGCACACTGTGTGTGTATGTGTGTGTGTGCGTGTGTGTGTGTGTGTGTGTGTGTGTGTGTGTGTGTGTGTGTGTGTGTGTGTGTGTGTGTGTGTCTATGTATCTCCCAAAAGAGAAAGTGTGCACATCACACTTACTACAAATCTGGCATTGCTTTGCACTTTTTGGCTCATGCAGTTGATGCATGCCACCAAACTCTCATCCTCCAGAAGGCCTGCTGATATCATCTACCATAAGACTACCTAAAGCCATGTTAATGCCAGATGTAAGTTGCAGTCTGTGCAATGAATACAATGATCTGTAGTGTGTAAGACTAGATAGGTAGGAGTTTTAATCTCACTTCAGCCCATTTACTGTGTTTGGGTGTATACATGCAACATCCTCAAAACAAATGTGAATCCCACACTCATGTACAAACAAACACAGTTTTGCATTGTTTTGGGCCTAGCAGTTGATGCAGGCCTCCAAACTCTTGTCCCCCACTAGCTGTGCTCATGTCATCTACTGAAATTCTACTTAAAGTCATACTAATGCTAGACTTAAGTTGTGGCGTGTGCACTAAGTACTGTCATCTGCAATGTCTAAGAATAGATAGGTAGGGGTTATAATTCACTGCAGCTAACCTGCTGTGTGTGTGTGTGTGTGTGTGTGTGTGTGTGTGTGTGTGTGTGTGTGTGTGCTGTGCAGTATTCTGCAGACATAAATAGGTTAGTACTGTTCTCATTGCAGCCAAGTTTGTGTGTGCAGATATTAGTCAGAGTATTTTACATCTACCTATGGGATCACAAGCTCATTGAAATTTACTTGGTAAGGGCCCCAGTGCCATTAAAATACTAGCCAAATTGTTACTCTTATGTACACGATCAGCACTTATTGCTCCTGTCCAAGAGGGACACAGCTGGAATCACTGTGGTAAAATTATGGTCATCTATCTGATCTTACTGACTGAATCAAAAGAGGGCGAATGAGGTGCTCTGTTTGACATGATATGGAAGTCTGTTCCAAAGGTCTGTTAAATTCTTCTAGACAATTCTTTTTCTCCAGCAGGTTGTATTAATGTCATATGGCAGGTTAATGTCTGTACAGTGAGTAACTCATGTACTGATCCATACAGTGAGTAAAACGTCTACCATTTACTTACAGATATGCAGCATTTCCAATACAGCAGGGTCAAAGAGTGCCTCATATGCAAGAAAGAGATCACCTCTGAGTAGTCTGTATGACACACACTAAAGTGACAGTGATATCAGATGATCTCCATGGACAGATGCTGAAGATCTGAATTCCCCCTTGTGAGGAAACAATGTCATCTCTCCAATTGCCACAGGTGCTTGGAAAGGTACATACCAAAAGGGCCATTGCACTCAACTATTGGTTTGCAGAGGGAAGAAGACATGGAGCTTATGCCGTCTACTTTTTCCGGAGACAATGCCCTTACTTATTACATGAACATAGTAGAATGCCTTTCTTACCACTGTGGAGACATGATGATCTAAGGTAAGTTAGCTATCAATCTGTGTGCCCATGTCTCTCATTCCTGATTATGTATGTCCTGTGTTGCTGTTGATATGGTACCTAGCAGGAACATCATAGTTACCAAATGCAATAATAATACATGTATTTGCATTGCTTTTAAGCCCATGGTTTAGGCAACAATCATTTGTTCAAGGAAGACCCTCATGTAGGATGTTGATATACTTTGGAGATTCCATGACCACTCCCAATTTGCAGGCATCAGCAAATCTTGTCAGTCACAGAGCTGTACGTTGTGCTTGAAGTTAGGAGAAATTAATTCCAAACAGTGGAGGAGCCATGACTAAACCCTGTAGAACACCACTGGTTAGATCTCAATTATTGGTGGTGGAGTCCCCTATTTTGACTATATAACCTCTATCATTGAGGCAATGAATGATTCCCCTAATGATATAAGGGTTGATGCCTAGTTGGGTGCATTTGTGAATTATGGCTGAGTGGGTGATAGTATCAAATGCTTTGGCTAAGTCCAGGTAGGCTGTATGCACAGATTTCTCCTCATCCAGGTCCTAGGTGACTGTCTCAAAGACATCCACCAGGCTTAGCAGGCATGATCTCCCTTTGACAAATCTAAACTGAGTAGGGTCAACTCTGTGGAGATTACCTATATCTTTGTTGATAAGATCCATGATGATTTGCCCCATGACCTTGCAGATATGACTAGTCAGGATAATAGGTATATAGTTTCCGGGGTCAGTGGATGTACCACCTCTGTGCTAGTGGATAACGGTGGCTGTTTCCATTCATCTGGGACAAAGCTGGTGATTACACTATGATTGCAAAGAGTTCACAATGGTGTTAGTACTTCACGTTGGAGCCCATGTTGGACTCAGCCTGTGATCTTATCAGGTCCCATAGATGCTGGTTTTTGTCCATAGAGAAGCCAATTTTGACCTGCTCATCACAGATACAAGGTAGGGGACAGGTGGTTGGGATGTCATGGGGTACATGTTGTGGGGACAGGGGAGTGATGGTTTCACAGACCCTGTCGGCCAACAGGTTAGCTATGTTAACAGGATCTGTATATAAGGAATAATTAAGCATGAATTCATCACACATGTGGGTCTTTCCTTTTGGATTAGAGATGTAACCATAGAATACCTTGTAGTTGTCCTTTGTGGCTAATTTGGACCCACACTTTGTTTTGGGGGACTTCACAGCAACACTTATTTTCTAGTTTAAGCTGAGGAGGAAGTGTTTCCAGTTTAGGAGGGCTCCCTCCCTCCTACCCTTAGACAGCAATGCCTTCCTAGTATTGTAAAGCATGTTGCTGGCAGTTCTCCTCCAGGCAGGTTTGCTTCACCATGAGGAGCTTGTTGTGCTCATGTCAGGTACAACTGAGTCAATGCAGTCATACAGGTGTTTCTATAAAGCATTGGTGCATAGGTTCATAGGTTCATAGGTTGGTACTAGGCTATCAGCCCTAGGGCCTATACAAGCCTAGCCATAACAACTCCCTGGCTATTTCTTCCCACATTATTTACTTTCCTGGACCCCTGTCTAGCAGGGCGACTGACGTCATCCCTGGGGTGAATTTCCTTTCTCCCATCCAATCATCAAAGTTCCTCTTGAAGAGGTCCAAAGAGGCACTCTGCTTGACATGTATGGGCAATCTATTCCAGAGTCTGGGGAGTCTCTGGGTCAGGAACCTATCCCTCCAGCATGTTTTGTTTATTGTGATGACAAGGTTTAGATCTCTGGAGCGTGTAGCTCTGAGGGATTGGGATTTCTTTAAGTGCAGCATGTCCAACAGCTCTGGGTTTGACATGGCCTTGTATGTTAAGCAGAGATCGCCTCTGAGTAGACGATATGCGACAGAGTATAGCTGGAGTTTTTTAAGGCGGTCAGCGTAGGGCATCTGCTTTAGGCCTGTGATTCTTTTAGTGAGGTATTTCTGAGGCCTTTCCAGTTGTTGCAGATGTCTTGAGAGGTACATACCAAATGGGGTGTTGTATTCTATAATGGGTCTAATGAGGGATGAGTACAGTGGGACAATGACCTCCTTTTTCTGGATGAAAAGCCCTTCGTGATGAGGTGTGCCACATAGAAGGATTTCCTGACTGTTGTGGTGATGTGGTTATCGAAGGTGAGACCACTGTCCACCTGTGCCCCTAAGTCTCTTATCACACTTTCTGTGTTTAGTGTACTGCCACCTATATGGTAATTCATGGATACATGTTTTTTCCCAAAGGGGATAACAATACATTTCTTGGCATTGAGCTTGAGCCCATGGCTCTGGCACCAAGCATCTGTTTCTGTAAGGCCCTTTTGTAGAGTATCCACATCATTTGGGGATTCAATAATGGCTCCCAGTTTGCAGTCATCTGCAAACTTTGTTAGCCAGAGTCCCTTAGTGTTGACCTGTACTTCAGAGAAGTAGATGCCAAACAAGAGCGGCCCCAGGACTGAACCCTGAGATACTCCACTTGTCACTTGTCTGGAGCTGGATTTGGAGTCGGCTACTTTTACAGTGTGGGTTCTATCAGTAAGCCATTTAGCAACCCATTGGGTGACATAGGGATTAATGCCCAACTTAGTAAGTTTATCTATGATTCCAGAGTGGGGGATGGTGTCAAAGGCCTTGGCAAGGTCTAGATAGGCTGTGTGGACCACCTTACCCTTGTCCATGGCTCTGGAGACTGATTCAAAGAAGTCAATCAGGTTCAGGAGACAGGATCGGCCCTTCACAAACCCAAACTGGGTGGTGTCCAGTGTTTGAAGGTTGCCAATGTCTTTGTTTATAAGTTCCATGATAATACGCTCCATGGCCTTGCAGATAAGGCTTATCAGACTGATGGGATGGTATGCATGAGCTCAGATAGTTGCCAGTTACATCTGATGGAGGAGATGCAGTGAAGCTATTTATATCATTTATACCATCCCATAGGGAGTTATAATCTGGATTGGTGAATGTCTTTAGTGTATTTACTGCAAGGGGGGGGGTGATATCTACTTTGAATGAGATGGATATGTGGTCAGATCTCACCAGGGAGGACCTCACAGTGTGGGTGCTACAGTAATTGCCAATATTGGTAAGCACCCAAACGCTCCCCTTGTGGAGGTGTCAACCAGCTGGTCCAGGGCATTGGAGATAATGAAGTCAAGTAACCTGTGGGCAAGTCAGTTTGAGCACGAGTAATCTACCCAGTCATTGGGCAGTAAAAGTCACCCCAAACCATAGTGTCCAGATGTATCTTGATAGACTCATGTAGATCCAAATAAGCAGAGTAGGTGTCCTGATTCATGGAGGGGCTCCTGTAGCTGGCAATGACTTGACTAGGTGCCATACAAACAGTCAGTAGCACCTGAAGTGTATCCATGGAATCATACTGCATAAACAATGTGGGTGTGTATGTATCCTTAATGAATATTTATATACCACCAACATTAGTATACACAACTTCAATTTGAGGTCTGCACACTTGAAAGGAGGTGTAGCCTGATATGGCTGTGGAGCTCTACACAGCCTTGAGACAGGCATCAGTGACTGCACAAGGTTCTTCATTTTCCAAGATGAGCACAACTTCCAGTGAGTGCAGTTTCCATTTGACACTCCTAGTGCTTAGCAGCATAACCTTGAGGTTATCTACAAATGTACTTACTACTCTTTCTCTGGAATATGAGAATAATATATATGTTCTTTTCCCTTAACTAAGACTTGCTCATACATTCTAGTGTGTTTTGTAGAATTGTTTAGTATAATTTTTACTAAAATTTAGTTTTCAAATTTATTATTATAACTGTTCTCTAGACCAATGCTACCTCTGTATTGTGATTCTTTATGTTTCTATGCATTGTTAACTTTGTCATTATTCTTGTTTGGAGCTTTTCTCCCCGGGCCTCTACTGAAAATGGACATATATCCAGCTAGACTAGCCTGGTCAACAAATGTAAAATAAAAATAAAAATAAATAAATAAATAAAAATTGTTTGTGCATGGGGTTTTTATACTGGAAATTTTGCTTTTGAGAAACCATCTAAAAAGGGAACTATGGGGTTGGCAATAGCCTTGCCCAGTATCCAAAATCCCAGGGGTGACAGATAAAGACTATCTGTGGTAAAGCATCGAGGTCTGTTGAGCATGTCATCCCAGGCTGACAGGTAGTGGCTCCCCTTAGATTCACACCAGACATTAAGCCTATTTTTGAAGTCAATCATCTTTTGTTTGTAATGAGGCATCATCCCAGCTGAAACTAAAATTCAGCTGATGGCCAAGGTCATACCTGCCTGACACACATAATACAAGAACTCAGTCATGTCTATCATCACACAGTCCAGAGAGGTACGCCTTAAGTCTTACACAACAACAGGAACTATGATGTAGTCATAGCAGTACCTGTTGTTGACAGATTTGACTGTATGTGTGATATGCTGTATCCTGTCACCTCACAGACAGCTGACCATGACCATACCTTATCTAGCCTGATAAGGGGACATCAGTGTGACTCACGATGTAATCACCTTTGAATAATAGGTAACAATTTGTGTTTTGCGGTAAGGGTTTGACCACTGAGACAGTGGTGCATTAGCTATTATGTGTACTGTGTTCTGCAGAGCTAGTGTTATGTGTAGCATGCTTGCATTTCTGTTTGTGAGGTGTCTGGTACTTAGGTATTTTTCTGGTACAGACCTCCACATATGTAGTTATATGTGATGTAGGTTTGGGTGTAGTAGGACATGAGGTGGGCATGTTGGCACTCCGCTCATTGTCATATGAACTGATAGGTGTGTCAGAGAGCATGGATTCAAGGTTTATAATGTAGATGCTTCTCTTACATATTGTGTTTGTGTGGTGTAGGAGTAGAGGTTTGGGGACCCTGTCCACATCTCTGCAACAGTCAGAGATAATGCCATTAGCAATAGATTATTGCTTGTGTCTACATCACAACAGGCAACATTTAGGCAGTGGCCTTACCGATGCTTGCATGTAACATGTTATTACCTTTATGGTGTCATTCTAAGGTAAAACAGTACCTGACAGTGTAGAATAGCATGGCAGACTGAGTATACTGCTTTGCCAGGCTTGTGTCACTTGAATGAACCATAATTCTGTTATTAAGCATGGTCACAAGAGCAAACTTACAAATATGATGGTGTACAACTGCAGCAAAGTAGGGGTCATGCTGCTACACCCCTGGGGTTCACAGCCTCACAGTCTCTGTAGGCAGTCTTAGCAGTGAAGATGTGCATGTCCTTGCATGCACAGAAAACTTGTCCAACTTCACTGTCATTACTTTAACCTTGCAAGTCTACAATGTCTGTCAAGCAACCAGACAGCAATTGTATGTTGTGTGAAATAATGTGGGACACAGTTTAGTGTCCTGGGAACATAAATATACAGCATGACATACCTAGGACATATGGGAGGGGAAGAGACATTGCCACCTGCCTGCAGTAGACCTCACATCCATGTCACACAGATTGCCACCATTACACTGTTGAAGGCCAGCCTGCATGAATTGCTAAGAAACTGTCACCTAACATGGATCACTGCCACTGTGGAGCTGAATGGAGCAACTTTGGATATCTATGTCATTTGAGACTTAACCTTATTTTGTGATCAAACACCTGTGCTCCTAATCACCATCAGGTCAGTAACCTAGTCAAATGCTGTAAGCCTAATACATGCAAACGTGAAATGACTGTTCTGGTTGCTAATTAAGGTGTCTACCTGGGAAAGGCTTACTTAGGCCCTTGGGCTGATAGCCTAGTACCTGCCTATGGACCTATGAAGCAAGGCTACAGAGCCATGCATCATGTGTGACAAGTATGTGAATCAACGAACATGCTGTGGACCGCTTCATATCTTGAGCTTGGTGCTAACGTTTTGCTTCTGGTGACAGACAAAGACTAGGAGCTTTGTATCCCACCACAGTGAGGCTGTGTTGAGACCAGCAGTAGTAGTAGTCAGATGGCAACAATTCAGGTGTGTCCCCCCTTTTTAGCATTCTTCATAAGGGAATTGTTCTTTCCCCATATGCACTGCTTGATTAGTGTGTAACTTCAGAATAACTACCTAAATACGCCATCCTTAACTTTACAGGGTGTATGTATTAATTTCCCCTCCAGTGTTTTGCAGTGTTCTCTGCAGACTCAGACACCTTGTCTGACATTTTTCTTGGAAACTATGGTGACACTAACTCCAGTACTGAGTTGCATACAGAACAACCAGCATACACTGTCAAGCATTGTCTCCATAGTTGCAGAACAGATACTTGTGACATTGAATGATATACTCCATACAGCAGTGTAATCAATAATAAAGGATTTGTTGCCATGGATATAAAGATTCCCACTTTGACCTTTACCACCCTGGTGGATATGGGCATCCTGAAGCAGTGCAGAAATTGCAACATGTTTACCGAAAACCACTTAATTATCAAACTGATATGGTATGTGTGAAATGTATATACACAATGTCAATGGAGGCAAAGATCTCACATAAAATTACTCCTAATGTCAGCAGGGTAGCCAGTGCTACATACATCGCAACCATTACAAAAAATCCAAAGCAGACATGAGCTGAGGCACTGACACATAACCTACATAAATCACAAATACCTTGTAGAGAATGTCCAGATAACAAATACACTCAGCAGCTCCATACGCACTCTGAAAACAACACACATATCAAAACATATAGCAACAGGTTATGGAGGAACAACTTATAAGCCTATATGTCATGCCAACACACAATCCAACATTCTAATCATTGCTGATTTCATGTAAATGAGGAGCTGTCATTGAATCTCACACTGACACAAATGTTCTCTAGGAGGGGCTGACACAGACATACAGTTATTATCACAGCCATGGGCTAACACTAAATATCAAGAAATGCTCAGAACTATCCTTTGGGAAGTCATTTGCCCTTGGTAACTATATTGCTAGCACACCTTGAACAGTTGACCAAGTAGTCAGTGACTTATGGACACAGATAGTGATCCACCCTTTGCCCATCACATGTCTGGAATATTGTAGACATTAGTATGTGTTGCACAACCTATAAACAAAGATATGGAATGTAAATCCAAGGAAGCCATTTTTCCGCTATAATCAGCATTAAAAAGACCTATCATTGGTGCAATGCCACATTTGGTATGTAACTAGCCAGGCATATCCGGCAACTGTAACATCCACAGAGGTTCCTCAGTAAAGCACTACATGATGTACGTAACATGTTCTATGCAAATCATTTAAAGGCCCTATCCATGCAGTCTGTCTCTTACATGCTTTGGAGGGGTGGCATATGCCTGCCATACAGGGCAGTGCCAGACCCTACTGTGGACCTCTTGCATATCCATGAAACAAGTAGCACCAGAATTATCTGTTCTACAGACCTATACCTTGACAGTGATATACATATATATATATATATATATATATATATATATATATATAGGACATGCTAGAAAGACAGGTATGCAACCGAGAGACTACACCTTATTTGGAACAGGCTCCACATCCATGTGAAGAACAGTTCTGCCCTAATGCAAATCAATTGCAAGTTACACAATTGGTGGGGAACGGGGCAACCATACCTGCTTGTGGACCAATGTTGACAATGGACACAGGGAAACTGTGGATGGTTCAACTCCCACACCCTGGCTTGTAGATGTTTCAGCTTCCAAAACCCTGCTTCCATTTATCAATGGTATCATACCTTGACAGTGTTTAGAGAAGTGTGGCTAGTTTTAAAGGAGCCCTTGTGCTCATTAGCATATTAAACACATATGAACCTATGAACCCTGGAACCTCTACTGTGTTGCCTTTCTGACAACATGTGCCTTGTGTGCTGACATTTAGTTCTGTGCTCTGATGTTGATGGGTTGATTGTAGATTTGTACTCATAGCTGCATCCTACACAGTCCTGAAAATGAGACATAAATATTTCCATGTGACACCTGCCATTGTGTGACTACACAGCCATTACAGCAGCATCCATCGTAACCTACATACACTATTATGGTATAGTCATTATAAATGGCAATCTACAAATTCTGAAATTAAACAGTACAAGAAGCATGTCAAAAGCAACATTGGGTGAAACAAATTCATATTAATGTAGATAGTCACGCTGTGCATCAGACACATAGCTTTATTTCCTGCATCCATGAGAGAGATAAGATGGATGTAGCACAGGTATCATCACTTGTGTAGGGTGTTGTGTGGGGGTGTAGGAGGCCTAGGGTGACCCAATAGGTTGGCAAGCTTGTCTGTGAGTCAGGAAGGGATGCAGGCAGAATGGACCATGGAAATGTGGTGTGTGTGTCTGTAGGTGGCCTGAATGTGACAGTGGTGTATGAGTGCCTGAGTGTACATAGCCAAGCACAGTGCTATCCCTACATGTCTGCAGTGTTGGACAGCCATGAGGTGTGCATGACAGAGCTGATAGTCCAACGTCTCCACCCCTGAACATATGATCTGGCTCTACCAGGAATTGCACTGGCACCTCCACGCCCAAGGTGAGATGCTGTGCTACTACTTGAGGGTAACTTCTGTCTGCTGGGAATGTATCCTCCACAGGACCACCCAGGACCATGAGCCCATGGCCTGCCATGTCTTGGTGCATGCACATTCCCATCTGGAGCGCTGGATATACTGCCATTATGAGAGAGTGATTGTGCACAGCCAAACTAACCCTCAGCAGATTTAGTTGCTGACCTACATCCACAAGGCTGATGCTCAACTATAACCAGAGGTACCATAACAGGCAACATACATTCCAAGACAGTGTGTGATCTGTCTCAAAACAATGTATTTCTACTGTGGCAGTGAACTAGTCCAGGGTATCAGCAATCCAGTGGAGACAGTCATGGATGTCAGACTGTGCTGCATCCATGACCCTGAGCATTCATCTGGAGTTCCTTTCTGAAAGTGCCTATGCCTCCATGATAGCCCAAAACATACATCGAGTGACATGAGATGAGACACCTGCAACAGGTAGTGATGGCACAGTAGGGCTCCTTTGAGCATCCCTATCAATCTGCCTGTGTGGAACTTCACCAACTGTTGTATGGCCAGTGTCAACAGTCACTGCAGCCACAGAGACCACACTTCCCTGTTCAATGCCCCCACCCTCTGACTGCCCAATATCTGTGGCCACAGGGGACTGGGTACATGTAGGCATACTGACTGTGTACAGTGATAATGTGGGCAGATGAGGGACGTCAAGCTCTGTGTCAAATTCAGCCCCTGTAACTCCAAGCTGTGCCTCACTTTGCCCACCATCATCATCAGAGTCTGAGGAGATGCTGACATCAGGTTGTGAAGGGGCAAAGATCAACCTACCTGGTTGCTCTGCAGTACTATATTGCAATATATGTTAAGTTGTATACACTGCTGTCACTATTACACACTTGTATAACCCACAGACTCATACAGTAGAACAGGAAAAGATTATTTTCTAACCCACATCTGTAATCATTTGGAAATAAAAATGTTCTTTAAACAGGAATCTCATGACCAAAACATAAATGATGAACACTGTTTACATTCTGCAAAATTCTGCACAGTTGACAGTTACGGTAATCTGTAATGTCCTGAAAATACTCAAATCAAACACTGTGGTCATACCTACAAGGCAGATGTATGAGTCTAAGCTGTGTACAGTCCAAAAATATCTGTGCAGTTGTCAGTCATGCAGACAATACATCAATCCAGCCAGCAGGCCTGTGATGACACGAGCAAATACAGTGAACTAAATCTACATCTCTGACAAAACAGTTTTGTACTTACCAGCAGCAGGGGCATGGTCTCTTCCTCTTCCTGACAGTCCTGGAAAAATGTGAGGCAGAGGTAATGTACACAGCAGCTCATGTGACAGTATAACAGGGCTAATACTTCAAAATATCTCACATTTACATTAGCTGTTATGTTAACAGGTATGTGGATCATAATCTGTGCATGAGCTTAAAACAGCAGCTAGCCTCCTCCTCAAAACACCTGACACCTGTGTAAAACTATTTACACTCTGACATGCTAACTGCTATAGTATTCTAATTCTGATCCAACTAAGCATACCCGGGCTCTCCTCTTGAGTGGAAAAGTTGCACCTACATCCATGACATATGGGCTGATGGATGCCTGGGAGCTGTCCTGTGTTGCAAGGTTCACCAGGAATTCTGCAGTGCCTGACAGAAGTTGTTCTACTGCAGACCCACCACCAGTGACCTGACAATTCCCTGCCATGTGTGTTGCATGTCTGCTTGCCAAGTTGATCATGTCAGTGGCACAGTGTCACACCTGCTCATATTTGTGATTCTGGTGACCCACAACATTAATGTTGTGCACCAGTTTGTCCCACAAGGCTGTACTCTCTTGCCTATTTGTTCTCCTTCTGGACAGCAGGAATTGGTTGTGTTGTCTCAAGGCCTCAATAACAAGGTCATTTTCTGCCTCAGTGAAAGGTGGATAGCATCTGGCATGCTTGATAGCTCCTGAAATACAAATAAATGAGAACACATGTCAGGATCACATATGTGAGAGTACAGTATGTAGAGATATAGCAATAAAGGAAGCCTATTGGTATTCCCCACTTGATTACACATCAGCAGTGTGCTCAACATACAAAGGCTGTAGAAACAATTAGGATAGTAGCAGTACTGACCCACTGCTGTTTGTGACATGACAGATACTCACGTATGATCACAAAACAAACACAGGAGTCCATTGTAGTGTGCCCTGATGAAGTACAAAACTCCTCTGTTGAAAGATACACTTGTATAAGTACTGTGTGAACACGTTTAGCATATAAAATAACTCATATACACAATGGTTCCCCTAGCTAGCTGTTTGCCTTTTTAAGATGGTTCTCATTAGCAGGTGATTGCCTCTGAACCAATCTCTGGTTCAGGAATGCAACATGCAGCATATGCAGCTGATTTGCAGTATAATCAGCCAATCCTATGCAACTACTCAACAATATATAAGGCCTCAATGTAGATAACATTCCCTTTCTCACATTTTACGGTGGAAATTACTGGGGTAGAGATTATTTCAGCACAGAGAGAATGTTTGCACCAGCTATCTGTTACATGCAGATGCATGTGCTACAGGCTGAAGTTGCTGCTGCAGGCAATAGGCATACTTAGACAGGCTGCAGAATGTGCAGGACAAATGAACTTAAGAGTAACTGTGTGACCTGTGGCAACCTGATTGAGGGAACTTTTCCTACTGGAAAGTATGGTATGTGCCAAAGCTATCAGTAACACAGTGAAGGGAAACATGCTTGCTTTATTATAGAGCAAGGTAGGGGGTACATTAACCATTATGTCAACCAGTCGTTTAACTGCCAAGTTATGTATTATGTTATGGTAATCATCTGGAACATATGTGCTGGCAACCATTGCTTGTAGCACAAACTCCATATATGTATGTAACTTGTGCTGCTGTGGTTCTCTGTAATAACACTAGCAAATCGTTGTGGGCTACAGTTTGCTATGACTGGGCCTCATTTGAATTACATAATTCTAAATCCTCTGGGAATTCATACCGATGCATGACCTGACATTCTATGCACTTTCTAGTGTTGTAGTAGGAATACTTTAAATGTGTTCCTATCTGTAGACTTTTGACTGCCATTATTTAGAAGCAAACATTCAAACAGTAGTGCTTTGGTTGGATAAATAGGTGTTGAGACAGTCACTTATGTCTTTTCTTACGTGTGTGGCTTTATAGTGATGTATTTCTCTACCAGTCCCAGTTACACTCCTATTTTTCTATTAATCTCTTAGCTGATTTGTGTGATGTGGTGTGATGCACAGCCTGGCTTAAACATGCTTAATGATGGGAACTTGACAATTACTATGTTTTGCTTAAAACAAGTGTGTTATGTAACAGCTGTATGGCTTATTGGGATGGTGCACTGCTCTACAGGTGCAATGGTCCTGGGATCAAAATAGGGTGCAGGTGTAATTTTTGAACATGGTAACTATTTTTTCAAAAACACATATAAATATACCATCATTTAGCTTAGCTCAGCAATGCTGTGCATCATGCAGCATCATTCAAAAATTATTTAAAGAAAAGAAAAATGGGCAGATAGGACAGTGGTGAAACGGGGTGCAAGCAGGGGGAAAACATAGTGAAAGGCAGGCAGGTATGTGCAAGAATGGTTTAGGAAAGAACCATAGCTATCCATTTCTTGCAAGACAACAACTGTTCAGTTTAAAAGACTTTTTAGCTGAATTTGGACTATCACCCCCAGATAGAGGGGCGAGGACAACATAAGTGCGTTGTCAAGCCAGTTGGAACAAATTGTGTCCAGTGTACATGTGTGCAAAATGGAAAGCTATGTATGGGACAATATTTATTTTTTGGGGGGGGCAGGTGCCTGTTTTTTTTTTTTTTTAAGGTGAGAGTGGAATGTTGGGGGAGGGGCATAGGTATGTTTTGGTGAGTTAAGCTGCGAAGGTGAAGAAGCTTTTGCAGACAGACAAGGCAGCAGACAGGGTTGATGTGTGACACAAGGGGGGGTGAACACCTTGGTTGGGGAGGGTGTTGTGGAAACACAGTCCCATGGACATCAGACACAGTAGCAGTGTGCAGTAATAACATAAGAGGAAAAAAATAATGAGTAATGGAAAGAAATAGAAAAAAATATAGTGAGGAACAAAACAATAAATGTAAACGAAAGTTGTTTAACAGCAAAGCAATATTAAATTATACTTAAGGCCAACATAAGAGTTAATTATAAATAATATGTTATTATCAAATTATAATAATAAATATAGTTAATAAAAGAAGAGAAGGGGTAGGTTGAGAGAGAAAAAAAGAACATTAGTAATTTCATAGATAATATAACTACATAGACTACTACTACATACTTCTAGATATGTTTGATTTCACTTGTGAGAACACTGACTGCTTATATTGTATAGAAGATGTTGCACGTGCATAGCTCTCAACCTGTTAGCATGGGACATTATGGGCTAAGGCATACAAATGGTGGTGCAAAAGCACATCAACGGGGAACATTTTTACATAGTGTGCTCATACATTAGTGGCAAGGTGTTCTGATTCTGTTGCCATTAAATCATATTCCAGGTAATGTCATATATCTGCAAATCGAAGGACCAGACATATAGGGCAGTAGTCATTACATTCTGCAAAAATAGTGACAGTTGACAGGTATGTTCATGTACACTACTTACACTAGACATCTGGTCATTTCTCAGATGACCGCAATGGGATTCGAACCCACAGACAGTGAATAAAGGCATACTGAGCACTATAATTGAAAATTATGAATTATCAAAGCACCATCTCCTTTAAAACTTTTGTTGAGTCATTTTGTATGAAATTGCACACTTACACACATGCATAGCTGTGTCTGGTGTCAGATTGGAACCCACAAGCAGTGACTATGGGTCTATATCATCAAACTGAAAAGTCATGTAATCGAATGGCATTTCACATTGAATTGACATTCATTGAGGTGTTTATAGTGAGATTGCAGTACAGTAAAGATCAGAAAATGTGCTCTTTCTTCACTGTAGTGCGGTCTCGGAGTTGGTATATGTAATTAGTGGGAGGTGTGGCGGTGCAGCCCCCATAAGAGTGACTTCAGTAAATGTCATTTTCAAAGTTAATGCCATTCGATTACATGAGTTTTCAATTTAATAATACAGACCTTTGACTACAGGAATATGGAGCAGTTTATCTGAAAAAAAGTAATTATCAAAGCACCATCTCCTTTTACACTTTATGGGTTAATGTTGCTTCAAATCTGGCAATTACACACATGCATGGCTGTCTAGCACTTCTGTTTACTTACCCGTATACCCTGTTCATTTACTGAGTGCAGTCTACAGCATATTTCAGATAAAATGCGCAGAACACAAGCTTGACCCTTAATCTAGGTATTGCACTACATTTATTTCTGACATTTGTTGGTGAATTATTTAGTACTTCACATGTAACAGTTGACTGCTGTCAGATTAGAGCACACATGAAGTGAATACAGGAATACTGAACACTTTGAAAACATTACTTATCAAAGCACCATCTCCTTTTAAACTTTATTGATAATGTTACTTCAAATCTGACATTTGGACACATGGATAGCTGTCTAGGACTTCTGTTAACATACCCTTATACCCTGTTCATTTATTGAGTGCAACCTACAGCGTATTTCAGATAATGGGCAGACCAGAACAGTGACTCTTAATTTTGGTAGACCACAAAACTAACTGATGGCAGGAAGATATGTTACACAGTATTGCATGCTTACTTGTTTTAACTTGCTTTACCATTTCAGATATGCACTGACATATTAATAAATATGTAGGATGTCCTAGGCATTTCATACCTGACTGTAAGGACTGCAAAACCTGTATTTACTTTACTGCATTATTCAGTTCTGCATTAAGTTATTACTTTGATGATTTTCTTACTTAAGAAATGCTTGCCTCATCCTGGCCAAACGCCCAGCATGGGACTGGATGTTGTGAGCCCTCTTGTCTGCAGCTGTGGTAAGCGAATTAAACCATTATACATACCAGTTTTGCACACATTCAGCTTGTATATTTATAAATTCCTGGAAAACATACTTGCATATCTGTGGGGTGCACCCATCCCTAGCTTCTTGGACCCAGGTGTCCAAGGTTCCTCTCTTCCTATGTTTCATGTTATCATGGTGATGATGATGACACTGTTCACCAGTGCAGGGGGATACCAGGTGCACTGGTTAGGTCACTGGCCAAACAATCCCAGGCCTCAGACTTGCACTCTGAGCCCTCGTAGTCACAGTGCAGGGTCCATATTGCTTTAGTAATAAAATCTTGGGCTCCTGCATAACCCACCTTTGTGCCCTAAAGTGCACTACTTCACCAACACCAGCAGCCATACCCACAGTCAAGGTCAGGCTCCAAGGAATAATGTGAATTCCCACCTATTGCCCTTTAGATCGGCTGCATTCCTGCCTTTGCACATCATACTGTAACTTTCAAAAATGCTCCATGTCTCTTAGCCTCACGCAAACTTGCAGAAACCATGTTTAATCAAAGCTTAGCAACACACAAACTAAAAAATGACTGTTGACCATGTTTCAGCACTGCTTAGCATCTTGCAGCTTTTATAAATGTAACGATTATTTAATTTAAAGTCAACAGATGTTTCAGTCACCTGACACAGTTTCACAACACTATATGTAAAAGGCATTACTAGCCAGGACTCGAACCTGGGACGTACTACACTGTAGATCATGACTCAACCTATCTAGGCACTGGGATATTGAAGAGAGTTGGAATATCTTCAAATATACTGGAAATGTGCCTGTAAGCTTAGTGCAGCTTTGCTGCGCAAGTTTGTGTGCATCTAAGCATGGCAGAACTACAACAACTGAACTCATCAAGTTTCTATTTTTAGCTGTCCAGTGGATGTCTGCTGCTTAAGTACACCTTGCTATGCCTAGCTAAGTAAAACGCCGCATCTCTCAAACAAGCACATGTAAAAAAATATATATATATTTATATTAAATGGATCCGGTTTCTATTTTTACATGTCTAGCGGATGCCTAATGCTTAAGTATGCCACATTACGCCTAGCTAAGCAACGAGCCACATTGCGCAAACAAGCAAAAAAAAATTAAAAAATAATTTATTAACATTGAATGCATCCAGTTTCTACTTTTAGATGTCTAGCAGATGTCTGATGTATATGTGTGCAAAGCTAGGCATAGCTAAGCAATGCACTGCATCTCACAAACAAGCACATAAATATATAAAAAAAAGGAAATTGCATTTTAATGACATAAAATTTCTTGTACACCTTTCAGCCAAGGTGGATGGGCTGAAAGGTGTGTGGCTGCTCTGTAAATCTTACACATATTCAATATCAATGTGGCTTTGACCTCCCTTAGGTGTGTATCATAATTAATATGTATGGAGTGCTGCTGAGGGGGAACTGTGGCCGTGTACACACATGCATTCCATGTATGCTCTACATGGAGCCTATACAGACTTTATTGCATCCTGGGGGCTGTCACAAAGTAAGTTATTGACCACTCAAAACCAATGAAGATGGTATATTCATGCCATTTTTGTGCAGCTACCCCCTCACATCTAGTGTTAATTACATGATTATAGAATAAACTTTTAATCATATAGTATAAAGATATGTTGTCACTAATCCAAAGACTAGTGAAATAATGGGAAAAAATTGATAAATGCAAAGTTTTCTTACAGAACTTACATGCAAGGGAATGAATATGATAAGAGATACATCAGATGAGTATGGTATGCAGACATCATGAAGCTCAGTGTATAAATACATTTAAGAGGTCAGTGACTGCCAGGACAATAGAGTTCTAAGGTATAGAAAATATGGGCACGTTCTAAAACAGTCATGGCCTTAACAGTAAAAATACAAAATCAGGGGAGATAAGAAAGAGAAAAAAAGTTGTTCATCTTAATTTTTTTTTGGGATTAAAATTGCAAGCAATCCCCACCACCCCAAAGTAAATCTAGTAACATTTGAGTTTTGATGTTGGTAATAATGCAGTCAGGAGACAGGAAAGAGCTTAATAATGAAAAGAAAATCTTGAAGCACACGTATGTATGTGGTCATAAGGGCATATTTTTTCATAATTCAGGGAATATAGCATTGTGGATTGCTATCTATTTTGTACCATTTGTGGCATTTCATTGTATTGAATACTTTGGGTCTATATCACATCATCAAATTCTCATAACATCGAATATCTAATCATTGACCCCTTTACTTCCAGCATCCTATTCAGCGGACTACCAAAACAGCAAATTCTGTTACAGTGAATTGCCATAGTCGGCCAACATGTCCCATGTCTTCACTGTAGTATGATCTTGGAGTTAGTATATTTAATTAGCAGGGGATGTCAGGGATGCAGCCCCCCTGCGGGGGGGGGGGGGTGCTGGTTGTGAAAGCCACCTCTGCAAAGACAGGAAAAAAAGAAAAAGTTTTGTTTTTAGAAATTATTTTGTTTTCTGTTTCCCTGTTCAGTATTATGTTAAGTACACAGTGTTGACCAACTATGGCAATTTGATGTAATACAATTAACTGTTTTGGTAGTATGCTGAATAGGACCGTCGATATAAAGGGGTCGATGATTAGGTATTCAATGTTATGAGAAGTTCGGTGATGTGACATAGACCAAAATATTTTATATAATGTTAATACCGTGAAAAAATGGTACATTTCTGAACAATGAGGTGTTTCATTCTGAAAATATAATATAATGATTACTTCTTACCACAATGTGATATATTGTGCAAGTCATCAGAGTACTTTTCAACTTGTTTCCTCTTTTCTCTATTGTGGTGTGACTTTGGAGTTATTATATATATTTTAAGGGACTGCAGGGGAGCAGATTTTCATTTTTCTGTCTCTTAGGTTTTTTCAACTTACCATTTTTGTTTTTTATCATTCAATAAAAGATGACTTGAAAAGCAGTGCTTTGATCTGTTAGTGGCAAATTATTAATAGCTCTGTGTGATGTAGACATTCAAATAATGTTGTTTCTTTAAGAGCATTTAGGTAATAGTAAGTATTAGCTAGAGGAGAAATTCCTTCAGGATGAGTTACAGGATCATTATAAGACCAATTATGTGATTAATTCTTGTACAAAAGAAGGGATTTTCAAAGCCCGGCAGATTTGCTAGAGTCTTAATGCAGGGCCTGACTAGACTGTGTACTAAGAAATTGGAGTTTGCATGGACTGTGTTGTTGTGCCTCAAATGGAGATGGTTTCTCATATGTAGAAAGGGATTCCAGGGCAAAAGAATGTGTTCTACTGTCTAAGAGGGGAAGCTATAATAAAACTGTGTAATTGTTGGCCTGGAGAGGGCTATTTTGAGAAGGAAACAAGTTCATTTGCAGCCTGCAACAAATTCATCTTAGCTGGACCAGAAGTTTGCTTTTTATTTTTTACTTTTTACTTGGACAGTAGACAAACCAGTACATGGATTTTGTTTTGATGGTGAGGCTATGTCTTTTTCTTGAAGTTTGCTTTACAACTTAAAATAGAGCAATTTCTGAGATGAATAGAAGTTAAATTTCAAGTTAAGTCTTTCTCCAGCATCCTCAAAATACCACATGTGGTATCAGCAGTTGAAAAAAACAGTGGTATATACAGTTAGCTGCCTGTCACACTCATGCTGCAAGAGAAAGTTTTGTTACTTTTTTTTTATTAATAACAACAGCGAGAAGTAAATGTGCTATAAACCTACAACAAGGAAGTAATTATTTAGGACAGATTGATATAAAGGTTACCATAAAGTGTACATTATGTGTACATTTTATGAATTCAAGAACAACCATACCACAATACTTCTGTCTAGTCACTCAGAAAGGTTATGGTAAATGTACACATAGTGTACACTCTACAGTAACCTTTATGAATTCGGCATTTTTCCATTGCAATTAAAAGTGCCTGCTGTATAGTACAAATAAAGCTATGAGAGCTAGGAAGTGTGACATTTCCTAGAATTCCCTAGTCCTGAGAAAGTAAGTCTGACCACCTGTATTACATTTCAAGTTAGTGAATGAAATACACTAACCCTGAAGTGAGCTATGAGTCAATTACAGTTGCCAATTACAAAACTACGACTGTGTTCTACAAGAGTCTTTGAGTATTTGAAGATATAAAGTAAGGCATGGAAACTGTTTGAAATCCTGGTTGAGGAAGGGAGGAATTTTACAGCTCAGTGTCTGCTGAGCATGAAAGAGTAAGTGAAATGTTTTCCCTGTGCATTAGAGAGTTCCCAAACTGCATCGCCCTTATTGAATCACACTTACTTATGTCTGAATGCTATCAAGGAAAAAGGAGCAGAAATGCATGAACAAAACTCCTCTCTTCACCTTCTGAGATGGTTTAAAGATACAAGTGAACACAGGGTATAGACTGGACTATGATAAACTGAAAAAAAAATGTGTACAGCAAGTGCAACCCCTGAAATGCAAGTATTATATTTCACAGTCAAACTTCTAAGACTTTTGAGATGTTAATAGTTCAGATGCATGATATTAAGCAGATGTTAAATCTATACAAATCTGCATTCTTTCACTGTCCAGTGACTAGAATAGTAAAATACATAATATTTTGGAAAACATGGAACTTATAAAAAATAACAAGGTGACATCAGAGTCAGTTTGTGTTCATTGAGACAAGACTATCCTGGGGATTCAATAAACTCTGCATAGGCTTAGCAGGAAGCCTACACAGAGTTTATGATTTTGTGGGGTAAGCGTCAGCACTAAATGCATAAACATGCAGTGCACCACATTTAAACATAAACAAGTGCTGTTTTGTGGCTGGCAACACCATGTAAAGCAATAAGAATACCTGCAGACAGGTATACCTGTTTACCTTCATGCAAACTACATCTGCGGGATTGCGCAGAAAGCCACAATGACTGCCAAGGTTTTTAATAAAGCAATGTATATAGTTCCAACACATTACATGAAAGCGTATGCAGTGTAGAGTAGTCTGGAAACCTGTTTTGGGAATACTAAATAAAAGGTATGTAAGGGTACATAGACTGCATTATAAATAAATAGTCAGCAGAATTGTGTATATTGAAAAGGGATACACAGATCAATTGTAGGAATGAACACAGGGGAAGAGGACACAGATGAGGGCATGTCAATGAAGACAGTTCTAGCATGAGCAGTAAACACATATTGATATAATACAGAATGGACTGCACAATAATTGTATATTATCTGACTGTCACACATGGTGACATATCATTGGAGAGGATACTTTTTTATATAAGCATCCTGCCATGAACAATGGACAGCACATATATTAGGGATGATATATACAATAAGGAGTATGTGCATATTGTGAAGCTGTGCAAAATGATTTGCCTAAATATGATTGTATTGTCAGCAGAGGTCTCAACCAAGCAGAATATATAGTAACAGACCCATGGACAGCAGTAGACTGAAGCATGCACAGACAGGGACAATATCAGAATAATACCACCAGCAATCTCATGTTTTCCACATAACATATGTGATTGTGAGTGATCATAGAGGGTTCTGCAAGAACACATTTGTACAACTATTATGATTTGTCAGCGATATATGAACAGAATCAGGCATACTTCCCTCAAAATGTAACATTTGCTGGAGCTGTTGAGAGGGACACTATTATACCTGTATTAGAAATACTGTGCATTATTGGCTTGCTAACATGTGTGCATACCAATTGGTCTACTCGTAGGGGGGTGTTGTCCATATTATCATTATCTTGTATATTTGCATTCATAATGGAACTAATCCCCCATGACTTTTCATCATTTACAATGTCCCCTTGGCTGTGGCATCAGTTCTTTGTGTGTGTTGATACTGTATGCACTATACCATTAACACACTTGATTCAATTGAGTGTCCACAATTTGCAGTCCTCCAAAAAGCTGGCTGGAGAAAGGATGTGTAAGTTAGTTTTGATGTCTGAGACTTAAATAATGGTCAGGAAAGAGCCTAGCACAAAGCCCAGAGGTATGGACCCTGTATGTACTCCAGATAGAGGTGACATCACATACTTCACCATATTTATCTGTCATGTACGTGATCCAGTTGTATACCCACTTGGTGATGTAGATGTTTATGGTCACTTGAGACAGTTTCTCTGCAATACCTGACTGTGTATTTGTGTCAAATGCCGTGGGCAGGTCAAATTAGACAGGATGATAGTGTTGTCATCATGCATGTCCATGGTAACATTTTTGAAGACAGCAAACAGATGTCATAGACATGCTGTAGCCTTACCAAATAAAATGTGGGTTTGGTACAAAGTCGGGATATTACCTGTCTCCTTTTAGGGAAGGTCTGCGATGACTCCTTGGCCTATCTCACTGCTGAGGAGACTCAGGATGGATCTATAACTCCATGTATCAGGTGATGGTCCCCTCCAGTCAGAAAGATGTGTGTTGCTGTACACCCTTCTATGGGAGCATAGACTGCCCTGAGGTTCTGTTGAAGTACAGATCAAAGTGTGTCTGGTAAGTCTGACTTTAAGTCACACTATAAGCAACCTGTAGAGAGTGCACAGATCAGCTGCCCTCTTGAGAATAAAAACTGAGTAATGTTTGCATGTATACTTTGGCTGATGGCCAGTGGTGAACGGTGGGGGTGATGTGTGAGACAAACTTTCAGCTAGTAGATTGTCTATTACATGTGGTTGTGTATGTCTGGTGGCATCCACATACAGATCTGTGCTTAGATGTGTATTCCACATATGTATTGGAATAAATGATTTGAGAAAATACCTCAGAATACAACTTTGCTCATTCATCACATTCCACACACTTTTGCTATGCACACAGTCATACAGCCGTACCAATGTCATGTACTTACATCACTTACACAACATATGCCTATATGTGTTTCACTGGCAAGTTGTGTTTGAGTAGCCTGATGTCATATCAGGACACATTAGAGGTTAGTTGTTTGTGGCTCATGCAGAACATTGCCTTACACAAATGCTAATGGTCACACAGGGATACTGCTGACAACTTCAATAATCCTTGGATGCAGCAACACAACTACACATACAATAAATTACACAAAGTTTCAATTGTATCAAAGCATGTGATACATTGGTTGTGTATATCACAACATAACAACACGTGTATGTGGCAAGCCTTATGTGACCATGTATTCAATATGAATTAATACTGATGTCAGTCACAGTATATTTAATGATGGTACGTAGACATATGCATGCCTGTACCATAGTGCAAGTATCACTTTGATGGGGGAATGTGAACTGTGTAGAAAGTTGACCTGTTCCACTAAAACAACACATGTCCTAGTATAGTCAGTGTACATACCAAGTGTATCATACCCTGTCAACAGTTCTCAGGAGGCATATTAATACAGCTGTTATAGAAGGAGCATGTACTGCAATGGCATCAATGGCCATAAATACAATGGCTCACATCACAAATTGCAAGACCCTTTTGTAGCCATACTTTACATCCACACCTCAATATAGTCCATGTCAATGACAGCAGCATTGAAATGTTAACCATTAATAGGGTCATATGACATTATTAGGCTAATGGCCAACATTGCATGGAATTCTAGCCATTATTACACCCTGTAAAAACCTATTGTGCATATGTGTACACTTGTTTGATTGCATTACATCCTGCCACTGTCCATATGGGACAAGTGCACCACACTATGGCAGAATTAACAATCACACATGCAGAGGTCTTTAGATGGCTTGCAAAGGCTTGTGGAAGGACTCTGCTTCATGATGTGCATATGCATCCTCCACCACTTCTCTGCATGTAGGATGTCATGTGACTAGTGGAAAAAAGGAGGATGGTGGATGCATGGGGCTACATGAAAGGTTTTCCAAGAGATAGTGCAATGAAGAAGGATTCCAAAGCTCATACAATGTCCATACATTACCACCAACTATGCACACAGAGCAGTAGACTGGGCCTGATTTGAACATCACACCTGTGTAGATGTAGAAAATGAATGCCATGCGATCTCACAGTACCAACACCACAAATGTCTGACAGTAATACTGTCACATTGCACTTTATGGAGTATGATATAATCATTGGATGCTGAGTAGAGTATATTGGAGAATATGTTGAGAGGAATGTATTACATGGATGTGGAGTCACTTCCCTGTGTAAAAATGTTTCAAAAGTGATAGGTGTATGTACATGAATACAAGTCACCTGCTGTCAGATTAGAATCCCTGTATCTGTCAGTAAATTACTTCTAAATCACAGTAGTTAATAGTACTGCCTTAGCACAGGTTTGTCTTGAATACTGTCAGAGTGCATCTTATACAGGATGACATCATCACTGCATGCTACAATGAGATGTTTGGAGTAGGGTCTGCCATAGCTGTAGACTCACATATCATTCTAAAATCATCACCATAGTGATTATTAACTACACACATACAGTTGACTGTAGTAAGAATAGAACTCCTACCTACTTGTTTGCACAGCACAGTACTGAACTAAGCGCCACAGCACAAGGCTGGCTTTTATAGTGCCCGACAACACTTTATAGCTGATAACATCAGCAGTGTCTGGTGAGATGATGGTAATAGCATTATTTGACATGCTGGTGTAAACTGCTGTCAGGAATATCAACCAAGTGAACACATACAGAAAAACCAACTGACTTTAATGAGACTAGAACCCCTGCCTCCCTATTTACATAGCACAGTACTTACCACAAGCACCACTGAACAAATCTGTCTTTTATTGTATCTGACATCATTTTATAGCTGATTACATCAGCAGTGTCTGGTGAGAAGAAGATGGTAATAGCAGTGTCCAACATGCTGGTATAAAATGATCGTTTGAATGTCAACCAACTGTGCAAACACACACAAGTTGACCACAGTGAGAACAGAACACCTACCTAATTAAGTACACTGACTGGAGAACACAGTATTTAACACAAGTGCTACAACACAAACGCGGCTTTTATAGTGCCCAACAATGCTTTATAGCTGATGATATCAGCAGTTTCTGGTGAGAAGAAGATGGCAATAGCACTGTCTGAGATGCTGGTATAAAATGCTCTCTCAAATGTCAATCACTTGAAGATACACACAAAAATACCAATTAACTGGGGTCTCTATCAGTGAACAGCACTTTCAGTGCACTTACATTGAACATGATGTTTGTTGAAGTGTTCATACCTATATTGCAGTACAGTGAGGATCAGGAAATTTGCCCTTTCCCCACTGTAGTGCGATCTCACAGTTCATATATATAATTAGTGGGGGTGTGGGAATTCAGTGAATAGCATTTCTGATGAAATGCCATTCACTGAAATGTCACTTCAGTGAAGTGATACAGACCCATTAACGGCAATGAGAACAGAACTCCTACCTACCTATTTAGGCAGCATAGTACTTAGTACAAGCACCACAGAACAAGTCTGACTTTTATGATGCTGCAGGACAAGTCATAGTGGATGACATCACCATTGAATGTTTGAGAGTTGATGTTGCAAGGCCTGCATTAAATGGATGTGTAGGAATATACAACTTTTAAATATCAATACTCTTTGGGATTGTACTGATGATTGAATGATGCACAGTTATGCTCTTATAACTAGACATGCGCATGTGCGCACACACACGCGCGCACACACACACACACACACACACACACACACACACACACACACACACACACACACACACACCAATTGACTGTAGTGAGATTAGAACCTCTAGCTAAGTTCACTGGCTAGAGAACTCAGTATTTACCACAAGCCCCACAACCCAAGTCTGACTTTTGCACTGCTGCAGGACAATTTATAGTGGATGGCATCAGCATTGGATGTTTGAAAGAAGATGCTGGGATGCCTAAATGAAATGGATGTGTAACCATGTACAGCTGTCAAAATGTTGGTACTCCATGGCATTGTACTGTTGTGATGCCTGAATAAAATGGGTGTGTAAGCATGTACAGCTGTCAAAATATTGCTACTCCATGGGATTGTACTGTTGGGATGTCCGAATGAAACGGATGTGTAAGCATGTACCACTGTCAAAATATTAGTACTCCATGGGCTTGTACTGATGACTGCAGAATGCATAGTTATGTTCTTTTTTGTAAATAGACAAACACAAACACACTAGTTGACTGCAGTGAGATTAGAACCTCTAACTAAGTTCACTGGCTAGAGAACTCAGTATTTACCACAAGCCCCACAACCCAAGTCTGACTTTTGCACTGCTGCAGGACAATTTATAGTGGATGGCATCAGCATTGGATGTTTGAAAGAAGATGCTGAGATGCCTAAATGAAATGGATGTGTAACCATGTACAGCTGTCAAAATGTTGGTACTCCATGGGATTGTACTGTTGTGATGCCTGAATAAAATGGGTGTGTAAGCATGTACAGCTGTCAAAATATTGCTATTCCATGGGGTTGTACTGTTGGGATGTCCGAATGAAAATATTGGTACTCCATGGGTTTGTACTGATGACTGCAGAATGCATAGTTATGTTCTTTTTTGTAAGTAGACAAACACAAAGACACTAGTTGACTGCAGTGAGATTAGAGTCCCTACTTAAGTACGACAACTAGAGAACTCAGTATTTAATGCAAGTGCCACAGGACAAGTCTGACTTTTATAATGCTGCTGGACAATTTATAGTGGATCAACACTGGATGTTTTGCAGAAAACATTGGGAGGACCATCTGAAATGGATGGCTAGCCGTGTACAACTGTCAAGATATGAAAGTTGTGCATGTTACCAGACTTTTGAGTGTGCAAAGTGTAGCATTTGCTGTTGTGTTTCCAATGTGCAGGTATACCATAAAAAGACAGCTTTGCAAACTCTATGCAAACAACTGTCCGCAGTACTACACATATTGGAAAATCTAAATGTGTATTGTCAGTATAAAGATGTACATAATAAATGACAAAACATTATTTCTGTAGTGTAGTTGTATTTGGGAACAAGTACTGAGAGACTCATTTTTAAGTGCGTGAGTGCAGGTAACACATGGCTGTAATATAAATATGTGTTATTTACATAAAAAGTGCCTTCCCTTTCTTTGTGTTTTTACATGTACTTTCATGGGATGAAGACTAAATGAGCAGTAAACATAAGTAATGCATGCTAATGTGCACTTTCCATAACACACCACTGAGCAGCTGATTTGCGTGATCCATAGCAAAGTGTTTGCCCATGCAAGATACACATTTATACTGATTTCTCCATTTGCATGGAGTTAAATGATGAGCAAATATAAGCCTCTGCTTCACTGATAAAATTGTGGACAGTACTGCATGTAAGAGACAGAGTTACTGCCTAAGTGACTCTGTGGCAGCAGGTATAAATGCATTAACATCCTTCTTTTTGAGCCCAGATGATATAGGCTTCAAATCCAGGTGTATTTAATAGTTTCAAATATGTATTTATAATGCAATGACATAATTCTTTATTCTACATTCACTGTGTATTACCTTAGTGCAGCATGTTTAATCAACATTGCATGGAGGTAACCATACCATTGAGTAACCATTCACAGCTGCTTGGCATTGGTGTGTGATGCCAAACTCCAGACAAAAGCAGAAGATAAAAAGTGAAGGGTTTCATCAGGTTTTATCACCTATATGTGTGGTGTGTGGTTCTCCTTTTTTGAACAGATTAAAGGCATTAAAATGGGGTAGATAGGAAAGTGGTGAAATTGGGGGGGGGGTAAGCAAGGGGAAGAACAAAGGGAAATATATATATAGGAATGTGCAGGAGAGAGGTAGGAAAGAACCATTTAGAATATTAGCTGAATTTGGACTGTCACCTCAAAAAAGAGGGGTGACAACAAAAAAGTCATGATGTATAGCCAAACGGACTGAATCAATTGTGTTAAGAAGACACATGTGTGAAATGGAGAGCTATGTATGGGACATTTTTTTTTTTTTTGAGGGACAGGTAACCTTTTTTTATTTTTTGCTTCAGTAAGAGAGGACTATTGGGTAAGGGATGTAGGTCTTTCTGGGTCATTTAAGTAGGATAGGTGAGGAGACAGATGCAAACAAACAGGACAAACAAGACTGGACACAGGGACAGTGAGGAACATGACAGGCTAGGGACACACCATGATTGTGGTTAGGGAGGAGACAACAGGTACCCATGCCCATCAAACATGGGGACAGTAAGAATCTGGTACTCACCTGCAGAACTGTCAGTACTGTCCCCTTACTCAGTTGACTGTTGGAATGCTTGACGTCTTCTCCTCTAGACCATACAAGAGAGCATCCTCTCCATTCAGTGTAGGTGTGCACCAGTGGTGCTGTGCATGTCCCTATTCACCAAGCCTGGCAACCCCTAGTGCATAATAAAATCCACATCTTTGCTAGTACACCCAGATGGTACCACAGCACCAGCTGTTGGGGTAGTGCTATCTGATGTGGAGGGCCAAGATAGTGCAGGGTCACCAGAAGGAACACTACCAGGTTGGTTCCCAGATGTGCTGGGCATGAGTACAGGAGCTGGTGGTGCAGAGGCAGGCTGAGCTACAGGGTTTGGCCTACCTTCCTAAGCTGTAAATCATTTTGTAATTTGCCAATGATGGATAACATGGAAACATTTTTACAATTTTACATAGAAAAATAAAAAAAATAGAGATAAGGGTTGGTTAAGAGAAAAAAAGAGATAATTAGTACCATCATGTGTGACATACAATGCATTATCACAATAATAAAGTATTTTATACTTATCTGTACTTTTACATTTAAGTATACTCTTT
>NC_056725.1:1989856990-1989886990 GCF_019279795.1 Protopterus annectens
CCATATGTGTGAGGTGAGCGTTAAGACTATGTGTGTGTATTGCTGTACCATCTGTGATAGTGGCACCAGAGTTAGTTTGTTAGCATATATTAAACTGTAGCAGTCTAGCTATTACTTTCTCTCCTCTATTTGTTGCTTATTATCACAAGTAATCCTGACAGTAGAAGTGTAGTGCTCTTACCACCTGATGTCAGAGTATCAGCAGACTCAGATGATGATGGTGGCCAAACACAGGCACAGTTGGGGAGTGCAGAGGCTGAATCTAACACAGAGGTTGACATTCAACCATTCCCCTGTAATTCCATTGTCACAGCCAGTAGGCCTAAGCAAACCCATTCCAGTGAGCCCTCCGATATTGAACAGGTGGAGGGTGAGACACTTTATCAGAGTAGTGCGGTTACTGTGACTTCAGTGCCTGTTTGCAGTGGATGTAGCCAAAGTGTGGGTGAGGTGCTGCACAGGAGGGTTGTTAGGGGTGCTTGGAGGAGGTCTGCTGTCCATCCACCGCCTGATCCTAGCATGTCTTTCTGTGATGCTCATAGGTTCATAGGTAGGTACTAGGCTATTGGCCCTAGGGCCTATATAAGCCTAGCAAAAAAGGTGCCCTGGCTTTCGTCACCCAAGAAAATTATTTTCCTGTGCCCCTGTCGAGCAGAGCCACAGAAGTGATCCCCGGGTTGAATTTCCTATTTCCCATCCAATCATCAAGATTTTTTTTGAAGATTGCTAAGGAGGAGCTCTGTTTGAAATAGATAGGTAGTCTGTTCCAGAGTATTTGAAGTCTCTGGGACAGGAATCCATCCCTCCAGCATGTTCTGTTTATTGTGGTGACAAGGTTTAGGTCCCTACAGTGTGTAGCTCGGAGGGCTTGGGATTTCTTTAAGTGGAGCATGTCCAACAGCTCTGGGTTTGATATAGCTTTGTATGTTAGGCAGATATTGCCTCTGAGTAGGTGATATGGATGGAGTAATGCTGGAGCTTTTTTAGATGGTCTGTGTACGGCATCTGTTTGAGGCTAGTAATCCTCTTTGTGAGGTGTTTCTGTGACCTTTCCAGTTGTTGTAGATGTCTTGTGAGGTACATACCAAAATGGGCGTTGTACTCTATAATGGGTCTAATGAGTGATGAGTAGAGGGGAACAATGACCTCTTCTTTTCCTGGATGAGAAACCTTTTGTGATGAGGTGTGCCAGATAGAAGGATTTCCTGACCACTGTGGCGATGTGATTATCAAAGGAGAGACTACTGTCCACCTGTATCCCTAGGTCTCTTATCACACTTTCGGTGTTAAGTAGACTACCACCTATGTTGTAGTTCATGGGTACAGAGTTTTTGCCAAAGGGGATGACAATGCACTTTTTGGCATTGAGCTTTAGGCCATGGCTTTGACACCAGGCATCTGTCTCAGTGAGGCCCTTTTGTAGGATGACCACATCATTAGGCGTTTTGATTATGGCTCCTAGTTTGCAGTCATCTGAAAACTTCATTAGTCAAAGACCTTCTGTGTTAGCCTGTACTTCAGAGAAGTAGATACCAAACTGGAGAGGCCCCAGGAATAAACTCTGTGGTACTCCACTTGTCACTGATCTGAAGTCGAATTTGGAGTCTGCCACTTTCATAGTGTGGGTTCTGTCCGTGAGCCAGTTGGCAACTCATCTTGTGACATAGGGATTTATACCTAGTTTATTGAGTTTATCTATAATTCCATAGTGGGGGATGGTGTCAAAAGCCTTGGCGAGCTCTAGATAGGCTGTGTGAACCACCTTACCCTCATCTATGGCTTGGTGACTGCTTCAGAGAAGTCTATCAGGTTTTGGAGACATGATCTGCCTTTTCCAAACCCGAACTGGGTGGGGTCCAGAGTTTGGAGATTACCAATGTCTTTGTTTATGAGTTCCATGATGATACGTTCCATGGCCTTGCAGACCAGGCTCATCAGGCTAATGGGGTGGTAGTTCCTTGGGTCCGTCGTGGCTCCCCCTTTATGGAGTGGGATAACCTTTGTGGTGCACCATTCAGTGGGCACAAAGCCTGAGGTGAGGCTATGATTGAACATGGTACTTAGGTCTGGAGCCAGTTCGTTCTGTAGTTCATGTAGAACGTAGCCTGGGATATTGTCAGGTCCCATGTTTGCTGTGTTCTTGGCTTTGGAGTGTGTGTTTTTTATCTGTGCAGCCACGATTACAGGAACTTTGCATTCTTCCAGTATAGAGATTGGCCCTCTAAGGGGTGAGAGAGTGTTAAAGTTAGCACTGAACCTATCTGCCAGGATGTTGGCAATATCAGTTGGTTCTGCATATTTAGTGCCATTGTGCTGTAACTCAGAGCAGATCTGAGTATTGCCATTGAGATTCTTGACATAGCTATAGAATTCTTTGTGGTTGTCTTTAGAATCAGTGGCAATTGCGTTTTCATAACTAGCTTTGGAGGATTTTATGAGGGATCTCAGCTTCTTACGGAGGCTGACCTGGGAGCTCCTCCAATCATGGGATTTTACTCTTTTTTACAACAGTTTTTTCTCTTCTGTTGTAGAGTTTGTTTATGGCAGAGGAGCACCAGATTGGCTTCCTTTTTTTGGAGGATAGCCTCTTGGTTCTGTTAGGGATAGCACGATCCATGCACTCGTGTAAGTGCTTATAAAGTGCATTTGTGTAGGATTCAGCAGTCGTACCTCTGTTGTCCATCTGCATGGGTGTCATGAAGTTTGCCACTTCTGTCTTAAGAAGTGTGAAGTTGGTTTTGGAGAAGTTTTTTATGGTAGTTTCCGTAATGGGGGGTGTGGGCGGGATGTGGATGTCTAGGGTGATTTGCTTGTGATCGGATCTGACCAACGAGGAATTGAATTTGGTTGACCATGTTGGTAATGACCAGGTCTATGATATTGCTGCCCCTGGTGGGGGTGTGAATAAATTGATCCAAGGCTTTGGAATTTATGAATTCCAGAAAACGTTGAGCAAAAGAGCTGGTACATGAGTAGTTTTCCCAGTTAATGGTGTGGTAGTTGAAATTGCCCATTATTAGGGTGTTGGGTTGTACCTTAATATTTTCCAGTGTATCAAGAAATGAAGAGTGGGAATCCTGTGGCATGGTGGGGGGTCTGTAGCAAGCTACAATTTGGATTGTGGTCTTGCCCAGAGTTAGTTAGACTTGGATAATCTCGGATGCATTATGCTGTGCAGCTAGCCTGGAGGTGTGGATATCCTTAATGAATATGGACACACCTCCGCCTTTAGTGCTTCGGTCTGGGTTAGGTGGACGGAAGGTGTGGTATGAATTATAGCCTGGTAATGCAGGGGTGCTCTCTGGAGCTTTGAACCAGGTCTCTGTCACTGCACAGATGTCTATGTTATCCATTTTAAGGAATGCCTCGAGTGAGTGCATTTTGAGGTTTAGATTTCTAGCAATGAGTAGCATTACCCTCAGATTGTGCTTGCTTCTACCTGTTATGGTAATGAATTTGTCATTTGAACCTTGCCTAAAAAAGGCACTATAGGGGTGGCAAGAGCCTTAGCCAGTATCCGGAATCCCAAGGGCGACAGGTGCAGGCCATCTCTGGCAAAGCATCATGGTTTGTCGATCATGTCATCCCAAGTAGACAAATACTGGATCCCCTTAGAATGACACCAGAAGCTTAGCCAGTTGTTGAAGTCAATCATTTTGTCCTTGTACTGTGGTATCATTCTGGGTGATGGCAGGATGCTACTCAGGGCTTGGGTCATACCTGACTGGGCTACTAGATCGGAGAGATCCTCCATGTCTCTTTTCATGTAGTCCAGGGAAGTACATCTCAGGTCATTCACACCAACATGGACAATGGCAGAGTCATATTTGTACTTGTTGTGGAGTGACATGAGTGTGTGCATTATGTGGCAGAACCTGGCACCCGACAGGCAGCTGACAGTAAATTTCTCCTTGTTTAGCCTGGTGAGTGGAACATCAGCGTGCCTGACTATAGAGTCACCTATAACTAGAGTGTTGGGTACGTTGTTATGCCTTATGGGCTGTGGTTGAGTGGCACACTGACTTTGTGGGCTATGTGTCATTTGGGTTGTGTTGGGGGGGGGTGGAGTTTGCTTGCGTTTCTGCTTTGGAGGTCCCTATTGCTTGGGCAGGTTTTTATTCAGAGCCTCCACAAATGTAGATGTGTGTTTTGTGTTTCTATGTGTGTGTTTTGGTGGTGTACATTTTGAGGGACTATGTGATGAGTGGGGTGTGGTGCAAGTGTTTACCTTCCTCCTCTTGACTGTCTAGTCCAGTCTTGGGTGAATAGAGCTTTGCTTCCAGTTTGGCTATATAAGTGCATCTCTCACAGGTTGTAGTGTTGGGTGGTACGAAGAGAGGGTTGTCTGTGTACATGAGGCAATTTCTGCATTGCTCGAGATGCCCAGATTCATCAGGTTGACAGGAGAAAACACCGGGAGCTGTCCCTTAGACATGCCTGGATAGGTGCTTATTTATTAAGTACTAAAAACTGCTTTCCTCTAGCAAGTGAGGAAAGTTGAGTGCTGTAGTAATCGGTAGCTTATTTAGTACTGACAATGAGTTCTGCACAAGTGGTGAGCTCAAAGAAACAGATTTGTGTGCTGAAGCTAAAAAAAAACTGGCTAGTTCTAAGAAACAAAATTAAGCTAGAAGGCTTCCCTCCAACACAGAAAGACTTGGCGGCTTAGAAGCTTACAAATAGTCCTGGGTACAGCAAATCTGTATGTGGACTAGACTACTTACAGGAAAAGCAAAAAACAAGCTTAGAAATTGTTTTTTTTTTTCCTTCCCCTTCCCAAATGCTCTCTTTGTACACAGTAGGAGTGCCTGAAATCAGAATATGGTCTCACTGCACTCAGTTGAGTGAGCAAATGAGATGGGCCCAGAAGGAGTATCCAAATACAAATTTACAAGAGGGGCATGCAATTTCAAAGCCACCAAGATTAACACCAAAGCAAGAACAAGGAGGGGGTGGGAACTAACTGTAGAGACACAGAGCCACAATTTTCAGTTCAATTAATATTCAGTGAGAAACAAAAATAAATAAAATGCTGTACTGTATGAAAAAGTGCAGATAAAAGTGTACTTAAATTTGCTTATACATCCAGTTGATTGCAGGTAGATCTTAGTGCATGTTTACAGCCATCATGGAGGCCATCATGGAGGTACTGGCATGTTCCAGTAGGACTTTCAAGGAAATGCTTAGGATTGTTGATGTGGCACATGCTGATATGCATGACTGCCTTCAACGTGTTGCCAATTCAATGGATTGGATGAATGACTTGTTGGAATGAGTGGTGTCTGTGATGGAACATCTGCTGGGAGATGGATTGCATCCATGTGGGCAAAGGTCAGCCACATCATCTGATATTAGCCAACATGGATGTGCCACATCTCCCTCCTGTAGTGGCACTACTTCCATTGCTCCATCAGTGGTTGAGGTGTCCACACCCAGACTTGACAGGCCATGGGGTCATGGTGCTGGGTATACTTATGAGGAGATTTCGTCCAGCAGACATTAGTCACAATCAAGTAGCATCAGTGCATCTGACTGTGAGCATGGATGTGCCAGTGAAACTTCTGGCTGAGCTAGTTCTCTTGCTCAGAGGCAATGATGATGAGCTGTCACCTCTACCATGCGCAGCTTACACATGTCCAACATACCTGGATGTAAAGCTATCACAGAGCTTGGCTGTGTTCATGCAAACACTCACACACTGATTTCAACTGGCATGCCCATACTGACACACACACACACACACACACACACACACACACACACACACACACACACACACACACACACACACACACACACACACACACACACACACACACACACACACACACACACAACAGCTACATGGGTCAGTGGTGAGGCTTACAGCTCATTTTATCTCAGTGGCCATTTGATACTTTACAGAAATATCTGCTTCTCTTTTTTATTTACATGCACTCAGTACTTTTTGTGTCAGCCTAGGCCTCTTGCCCCCCCCCCCACACTTTTGTCTGATGCTAAGGGTGCATGGTTGACTTTGTGTTTAGTATATCTCTCTCATACTCTTTTGCAAACTGTGCTGCTTTCTAACTGTTTTTTTATAATGTGCACATCCCTACCAACCTCTTAGACCAACAAAGCTGGACCAAGCCATAAATAAAAGTGTGACAAAGGTTCAACAATAGGTAGCGTTATTAAAACTGTGGTCTTACAACTTATACACTTAATAGAATAACAGGTTTTGCATTGCTATTTTTATGTTTTTGTGAGGGATATAAAGTATGAAACTAAAATGTGTGACATTATTTTCTAACTTCAGTCTTTAATGATTTTCCAGTACAAACGTATGAGGACAAACCGTGGACATTCTGTGAAAGTCTATACATTTTAGACGTATGAATGTGTGAATCTTTGCTACATGAGTCCTATTATTTGATAGAGGACACATATTCACATAATTCACTGCTGTCACTTCTTCTTGATGTCATCTTCTACTTAAATTATCAAGTAACAGTACGCAAGGGTATGCCATTCATTTGTATTCTTAAACATTTATTTTTCTATTCCAGGTTCAACACTTATTTTAGAAATCTGGCAGTTGCAAGAGTTTTAGTCCAGGGCTGACGCTGCCTGATGCTAGCAGTACACAGCCATTACATGAGTAAGTAAAGGTTGTGAATGTTACCTGTCATCATGTTACTGTATGTATGTGCAGAAGATGAAGGTTTTAGCCCCTTAGGTGGTGAGTGTGTGTGCTATCATTACATCTTGGCCAAAGTGAGGGCACATTTTGCATGCCTATGTCTGTCTACATCCACAGTGGCAGCTGGTCCCCCCTGACTCCTCACCTTTGTGTGGTTGTAGTGACCTTGCCAGTGGTAGTGGAATGTATGGGCCTTCCTCTTGCTGTTCTTGCTGAAGCTGTTTTCTCACGATAATGTTTTGAAGCATGGCACAGATGGTAAATACTTCAGCACATGTACAGGGATTGTAGGACTCTCCCAAATTTATCTAGATACAGGAACTGCAATTTTAGCATCCCAAACACATGCTCTATGATACCTCTTGTTTGAGCATGTGCCTAATTATAGCGTTCTTCATTTGGTCTGTGCGTGGTGTTTCTGATGGGCATCATCAGCTACGATTCCAGTGTATAACCTGCATCCCCCAGTAAACATCTTATACTGTGAAGAGTCGTGCCAGATATGTGAGCCATGGTAACTGCCTGTGTTCCCAGCACTAACATTCAAGTTGATTCCCTTAGCATTACACACAACCTGGCAGTTAATGGAGTGGTAGCCCTTTCTATTTATGTACACCCTTCCATGCAACAGCAGCCCCTAACATTCTTTTATGTGTAACCTAGTTTCTATGTCTGTATTCCAATAGGATTTGGAATTTGTAGGGAAAACCAGCACTGACTCTAAATGCTGCTTTCTAGATGTTGAACAGCTACTCCATCTTGGATTTTTTGATTACCATACAATTCAGCTGCTTATGCTATAATTAGCACGTCATGATGTTTACTGTATTTGTGTAGCACTACATGGTGTGTAGAGCTGCTTACTGAATACAACACTGTCTTCTATTGACATGAGTTGGTTTAAGTGGGCCATTTAAGCTTTATTGAATCTGTCCCTATACCTTTACATTTGTAGAGTTTTCGACTACTTTAGGGAAAAATAATACAGCTTATAGCAGTAGTACCTGATCTAGCCCGTAATGTTATCCTTGGAAAGATTTTACACAGTTTAAAGCCATGTAGAAGTTATGGGTAGAAAGGAAAGATTTAAAAATAATTTGCAGCATAATGATACACTTAAGATAGAATAAGCCAGCCAGCCAATTGTAGTATTACCTCAGAATTAAAATGGAGGAGCTGGGAAAGAACTATGTTTTGCATAAACTCTTATAAATATCATACCAGAACTAATGGACATGAGTAATGCTACAAATTGCTAGGGGAGCTCTCACTGTGTGCAGCAAAATTATACAAAATAACCCAATAACCCCATGAGTTCTCAGAATCTTGAAATAAGTGCACGGTGAAACACTCCATGTATTAAGATAGTCAGGGATGTCAGTGTTATTACTGAAGAGAATATAACATAAGATACTAAATTAAGTGCAAAGCAGTTAGCAGCACAAAAAATATAGGAACAATGCAAGTGCAAACCTAAAAGAAGAAAGTCAGTTAAGATAAAGCTGAAATAAAATCAGAAGTTGTCAGTGAAGCAAAATTGCATAGAGAAAAGGTAAATGCATATCCTCTTACACAGTGGCCTGCAGGCACAGAACCAGTACAAGGAAAGGAGCTTTTATATAGTGAAACATTACAGCATGGAAACATTTTAAAACAGAAAACAAGAGCTAACTACAGGTTGTGAAGAGAAGGAATCTCACATTAAAAATGTGCTATCCAAAGAATTGATGTTTGGAAATAAAAAAAAAGAATACACAGCATGAATGGAATGCTAAACTTTCTGTCAAATTGAATCAGACAACCATTAAAGTGGGGAATTCTAAAAAAAAGAAACATACCCCCAGATTCTCAAAAGCTTGCATGGCATGCATGATTAGTGTAAGATGAAATTTTGCCAATATGGCGGCCGAGCGATCCACGTACGTGAACGCCTGACATGCACAAGCACTGTAGCACTAGTGGTGCATGTCCCCAGCCCCCGTATGCAAATCACCCCATTTGCAGGTGAAAACCATGCAAATGAAGTAAATCTGCCATCCAGGAAGCAGAAATCAGGGCATGCAGGACTAGCATAATATACAGAAATGTACTCGGTTAGTAGCCAAGTAGAAGGCCACTGGCATTGCAAGCAATGTCAAATATACAAAATGCAACTTTTATGATATGTCCGCCGATCATGGCTGTTGAAGCATAGGGCAGCGGCGCTCAAATGGGACCGGTGGGAAAATAAGAAAATAAACCTAAAACAAACAGTCTAACTAAAATCAGTATTCCGCCATGCAAGTCAATGGCAGGCAAAAGACAACCTGGCCAGTGAGTAGTGGTTGCTAAAGGGGGGAGGCACAGTGTGACACATGCAACTATGCATTAGCAGGCAATTCTATGCAAATGAGGGGAAGGATAGTGAATCCCAGTTTTCCACAGCATGTGAGGCATGTCCCAACAGTTTATGAGTATGAATAGCTGAGTGCAAGACTAGGAGGTAGGTGACATCATGTGTGGGAGTGTCAGGCATACTGTTGGTGGAGTGGAGCCCTGTGGCTCGGTGGTGCATCCAGCTTAGCACAGCAAAGCCAGGAGGTGTGTCTAAACCTGCCCAGCATGTATGACAAAGTGTAAGTGGGTGTGTGTGCCCCGCAATGGGATCTACAGGAAGATAAATGAAGTGAACCTGGGAAATAGCAGCAGTGTGCACATTGCAGTACACCAATTGTGCGGCGCGCCCCCGGGATGAATGAGAAGGGTAATGGGAAGGGAAAGCAGCAGTAGGAAGTTAATCAAGGGGTACTAAGTTCACCACCAGGTGAAATGGATTGGAAGCAGCCAATTACACAGGCAGCAGACCAGCCCAACCTATAACACCAGTATAAACTATACAAACACCTACCCCTCTGGTTTTTCACACACCCTACACCACTGGTGTAAACAGGCAGGGAACTTTTAACACTCACAACAGCAAAATGTTAAGGGCTGCAATAGCTATCATACAACTTGTGGAAGAGGCTGAGCATGGCGAGGATGGGAATGCTGCCAACCAACCCACAGTGAGGAACAGAGAAGAGTGTACAGACCCAGGGTGACCTACCAAGAGATACTTGAGCTGGAGATAGTGGAGCACTATAGGGTGGACAGGGACCTCCTACAGCAGATTGTTGAGCTGTGCAGGCCATGCTTGACACACAGAACTAACAGAGCGGAACCCATCCCAGTGGAAATGAAGGTATGTATAGGCCTAAGAATACTAGCTACAGGTACCTTCCAAAGGCCAACTGGGGATATGATGGGGATCTCACAGGCATCAGCATGCAGGGTACTCCACCAGTTCCTGGATTCCTTGGCAGCATGTGTCATTGAGCAGGTATATTTCCCCCTCACCCGTGAGGCATTTGCCAGCAGTATGCATCTCTTCCACCAAATAGCAGAATACCCTGAGGTAGTGGGTGCAATAGACTGCACGCACATATGCATCAAAGCATCACCCGGTGAGCAGAGTAGGGTCTACATCAGCCACAAAGGCTTCCCCTCCACCAACTGCCAGGTTGTGTGCGATGCCCAGAGCATAATATTGAACGTGTGTGCTGGCTGCCTGGAAGTTATCACGATTCCCACATCTGGCATTTGATGCAGCTGTACCAGAAATTTGCAATGGTGATATCCCACATGGTCACCTAGTGGGGGATGCTGGATACGCACTGGAGCCGTGGCTGATGACACCCATCAGAAACGCACACACACTCAAACAAGAACTCCATAATGAGGCACACGCACAAACAAGAATCATAATAGAGTGTGTGTTTGGGATGCTCAAGTCACAGTTCCAGTGCCTGGACACATCCGGTGGAGCAGTGTAGTACTCACCAACTACATGTACTCAAATCAGCCTTGTATGTGCCATGCTACACAGTATGATCCTGCAGAAACAGCTGCATCAGGAATAGCATGGGGCAGGGCCACACAGCCCCTCACCATTGCCAAGGACTGCACAGGCACAGAGTGACTCAGAGGAGGAACAACCTGAGCCTGCCATAGTAGGCAGAAGGAGGCATGACCAGTGTGCCCTGGCCCTGGCAAAGAGGCAACACATAGCACATACACTGACATGGGAGGGACCCAGGGAATAGCGCCTCTCTCTGACTCTCACATACAGCAAAACCGATGCCAAACATTACACTACCTGTGCCTAACCATGCGTAGGCAGTGTACTACGTGCATCTGAAATAGGCAGCCCTGCAGCACGACCTGCTTTACTGGGAACCCACAGGATAAGTGACTCACACATGCCAGTTGGGGGGGGTCACACCCCCAACAACAGTCACAGCCAGCAGGACAGGTGTAGACAAACACAAACTAATGCTGTACTATGGCCTCTGAATGAGGGGTATGGGTGACCCCCACCCAGGCCTACACGGACAGACTACAGCAGGCCAGGTAGTGGGATGTCTGTTGTGACAGCTAGGAAGTCAGAAGCTAATGTGTATGTAATCAAAAGATAATATCAGAAGTACACCGGTATGGCATAGCCAGGATGATGGGTAAGACTAATGAAAGAATCAGACTACAGGACATACCAGTACAGTCCTAGCAAATGTGTACAACTGTCAGGTGTGCCCCCCACCTCACATAGAAATACAGTAACAGTCAGGTGTGCCCCCCCAATCCTGTGTAGAAACACAGAAATAGTCAGGTGTACTCCCTGATATGCAGACATGTTGCAACAGTCAATAGCAAATGATCAGTGGATACCCTGCAGACACAGCATGCTACCTGTCGGTGTACAACACAATGGTCAGCTGTGCAGTACAAACCACCGGACATGCTACACACATGTATAACAGACAGCCTTTCTAGGCATGCTCACACACTTAGAGAAATGAAGGCAGTGTCAGTCATCAACATACTGAAAGGTCATACTGGGCATGCTCACACACTTAAACACATGAAGGCCTTGTATGCAAACGCCAGTGGACCAGACATATCAAGCAGTTGCAATAGTTACTGCAGACACATGTCAATATGCACCACTCATGCTGTGCACACACAGTGGATAGGAATACAGACATATATGTAAGGACAACACACCATAATACGCCAAAGGTAGATGGATATAGATGTGTGAAAGAGGGTGACTGTGACAAGGAGCCATCCACGCCTGTCTAATCAAGCACACAGCCAAAGGGCCCCAAGCACATCAGTTGCAGATGTCACACACTTCAGTTACAAGTGACCAGTACCTATCAGCACCACAGACTATGTGTGCCAGCCGTGCAACATGGCTGTACAAGGACATAGCTAGTTGCCCTAGACATACACCTGTGACATATGACCCCATGTGTGGCCGCCTGTGGTCCATGCACACACTGGTCACCCCATAGCAGTACCCTGACAAGCCTGCTGAGGTTACCTAATGTGAAATACACCTTAGGGAGAGTTGTAGACCAGTAATCTCTGTGGCGCATCCCATAACTGTGTACTGCTGTAGTGTGATAGACTAGTTAGGAAGGAATTCTAACCCCAGACATGGCAACTGTGTGTGTGAGTGTGTGTCACTTTTCATGTGTGTGTCTGCCTCTCGCTAACTGTGTAATGAGCAATGCTTTTAGGTTACTCACACCCCTTATATTTCACATACCCAACTTTGGCAAGGCTGCTGATGTCACCCACCTAGAAATACTCCCCTGGGAAAGCTGTAGCCCAGTAATCTCTGTAGCGCATACTGTAACTGCATACTGCTGTATTGTGAATTAGATGCATGGTTGCATTCCATCCCCACACATGGCAGTTCCAGATGCATTGCATGTGTCACTGTCTGTGTAGGGAGCAATGCATTTTAAGCTAGTCTCTCACAGTCATTTTAAAGCCCTACTTTGGCAATCCTGCTGATGTCAGTCAGTGTGAAATACACTTTTGGGCAAGGACTACCCAAGTAATATCCATGGTGCGTACTATAACTGCATAGTGCTGTAGTGTCATACACTAGTTAGGTAGGGGTTCTACTCCCAAACATGACAGGTGTGTGTGTGTGTTCGTAACCTGTATCCTGTGTAGAGGCGGTTGTGACTGTGTGACACCTGTGCACAATGTGGAGCGGGTTTTGCATTTTTCTTATATGGTGGCCATACTATATATCACAATGTCCACGATACAGGGATAACACATGTGATATGGCTGAGAGGTCGGGGTGCACAGCCATACCCAGACATGTGACATCGAGGCCAGGCAATCACAGTTAGCAACCCTAGTATTACCCAGAGCACACTCTCACCCCATGTGTCATACACACACACATGCCTGGGTAACAGCCAATATGTGAGTAGTACACTGCACAATGGCCACCGATAGTAACTATGGAGTGACAGAGGTGGGCCACAGAGGGCATGACACCCAGTCCATCTGTCCAATATGCACATACGTGTAGACAGTGCACCTCCCCCATGTTCCCCAATGGACAACTGCACCACCTGTGGTGCCATCACATGTGACCCACAACAGACATACCATGCCTGACAACATGCCCATATGGACAGATGCCACTGACACCAAGGAATACTGATAGCATGCACACCATGTAGGTGCAGGGTAAAGCTGCTGGCCATTACCAGCTCCCACCACAGGTGGGCAGAACTGGCACATCTGATGGTAATCTGTGTTCACAACATGGACCGGACACCCCAGGTACAGTTCCACATATCACTGTTCATGCATGTGGGAGGTGTGCACATCTCAGACACAGTCCATGTCATGAACGAAGGAACACAGACATGGTAAGCGATGCACAGCATTGCCCACACACAGTAGTCACCCAGGTGACTGGATGGGAGATACAATACCCGCCTATGTGGACAAATGTAGACACTACATCCCTGAGCCACAATGCAGACCATCATCATGTGGCCTGATGCCAAGGGACACCCATCGCCTAGCCATGGACAGCCATCTGGCACAGTTGAACACCACGCACCTGTGCAGACATGCACACATGCATGTCAGTAGTGGCACCCTATGTGTTTGTGTGTGTGTTGCATGCTGCAGATGTTCACATCCACACTCCCTACAACCCCCATGGGCATACTGCAGCATACTGTCTGATGACAGACACCTTCCCATACCCATCACCTGTACAGCCTCGTATGACCTGTGTGTGCATGGGATACCTGCACAGTGATGTGATGTGGCAATCCCACAACTGATGAGTTGTACACCTGGCCCTATTATGTGTGTCATTGTGTTTTTGTCCTTGTGAGAGTGTGGATGTGTTGACGCTGTCACCTGTTCATGCCGACAGCCACGTGTATGTCACCTACCATACAGCTACTGTATCCCTGTTGCAGATGTCACTCACCATCACATATATTTTCTGAGTGCTCTACAATAGGTAACCAAAGTGGCGCATCCAATAATTGCTGTGCTAGCACTACATAGTTGTCAGGGGTTTGATACCCTGTGCTTCTAGGTGTGTGACACAACCATGCTTCAGTTTTACCCTCCCACCCCTCCCTGACATGTATTAGCCTCTGTCTGCATCCCCCACACCCTCTCAGGTGGACGTGGAGACCTACACCTGCTTAGCTTAGGCAGTAGCATGTGTAATGTAAGTAATGCTCATGATTAGCTGATGGCCTCTGCACAAATCACAGCCCTCCCCTAGCTGATTGCATGAGAAACAGCTGTGGTAACATCCCCATCGTTAATTGTATGGAAACACACACCAATACCCAGCAACATCATGGTGGTGTTTGCCCTTGTCACCCACTGTGAGCAGGAACTAGATCTGTTGTGTGCCAAACATCATCCCAGATGGATTGCAGTGTATTGCTAACAACTGTGGAAACAGTGCATCAAATGGGAAGTGGATGTGCCTGACCTGACTACAGCCTGTAAGTGCTGCTGTACTGCATTTGGAGTAATGTTGCTTTCACAGTGTTTGCGTGGATATGGCTGATGTACATGTCTCAATACCTGCCATGTCAGTTCCATGTTGGTGGGGAATCTCCATCTGCAGGGTCATCTGCAGCCTGGGCAGTGTTGTGTCTGTGGTTGCATGTGTCACCCACGGAGCACCTAGCTGTCGACTGCTGAAGGTAGTGTGAGGATTGCAATCAATAGATGGAGAAAGCTGTGGTTGTCATAGATGTCATATCCCGCAAAGGACATATGTTGCAACAACCCTGTAACAACAGTTAATGTATGTGGTCATCACAGCAACATGTCAATATTGGCCCTGTGTATGTGCTCCCAGCCACACCTCTGTCAACCTTTGTACATATGTTGCACATGCAGTGGTGCATATGTGCTGTACACCATACTTTGTGGCATCAAATCTGAGAACAGGCCACTGATATATCTGACTGCTACACATGTTATGTACAGTAGGGGTTACATTACATTACCTGAACATTCTGATGATGTTGGTACAGTACTGAGGTCTGTGTACCTATGGTGAATGTTGACAGTGTGTGTAGTGCTGATATGTACCTTAGCCTGTGTACAGACTGTGGTAGATGACATTGTTCTAGTTCCCCTACTTTCAGATGTTACATGCTGTCCCACTGTATGGTACTGTAGTGGCGTACATGTTTATAGGTCCATAAACACATGTATCCCATACCACAGACAGCCACCAGACCAAACTGTGTATCAGGCCAGTATATGTAGGGTAGTCTGTGAGTGGTGCATATGAGGATGGTGTCAAACACATAGTCCATATACTGTCATACCATGCTAGCTAACCATATGTGGCTGTGTTCACATTGGTTGTGGATATGCACTGTCACACAGGTGTATCCTATCCTGTGCTGTGACATGCCTGTGGAACTTGCTGTATATGCAGGTACATGTGCATTCCCCCTTGAGAGGTGTAGGCCACTGTTGAGCCAGTCTGCCTGCAGCCTGCACAATGCATTGTGACATGCCTAGCAGCTGAGTGTACCTACCCAGTGGAATGTCATTTGCAGATACTAGCCAGATGTCCTGCTGCTGGATCTCCCCTAACAGTCACGTATGTCAGACAGGGCAGTGGGATGCAATGCAGATGTATGTCAATACCTATTGTGTAGTATGTGGCCATGGCACCCCTGTACCAGCAGTCATACCGTTACAGGTAGGGGTGTGTGAATGCATGACCTATGGTGGACATTATATACCTGTCGTCATGTGTTATACCCATCTACATGGCCATCCACACCCATATTGTCAGGCATGGTACACATGTGTAGCACTTGGGGTGTATGTGTATACCTCTGGAATGTAGAGACTGTGTCAGACCCCCACATATATTGGCCAATATCTTTGCTGCAGTCCACAGTGGCATTACATGCTAGCAGCCATACTGTACACTGATGTCCTTTGGATGTAGTTCAGTAACCAATGGCACACATGTTATGATCAGATGTGACCTGCCAAGCACACCATGTCTGTGAAGACAGTCCCAATGACTGTAAGTAGCAATAGCTTACTAGTATACCTGCTAGAGATACCTGACATCCCCTGCAACTACGACGTTGGGAACCTACGGGCTGGGGTTTGCCTACACTTCATGTCCAGGAACTATGGTGGGAATATATGTATATTTACATATCCAGATAGCTAGATATATGACTACACATGTGTACTACACCCATTTAACACTGTCATGGTAACCCCCCACTATTGATCCCCACATCATGTATGCGCGGTCCCATTACATCTCCTGTGTGATGGGCATCCATCCTGTGTGTGGGCAGCAGTGCTACCAACAGCATGTAGCATACAGGAGAACTGGCACACTCAGGGCAGCCACATATTTGTAGGAGGATCAGGAAGTACAGACAGACTGTGAGTTGAGTTGTGTTTTGCTTTGTACAGTACTGGTGTTACAAGGTGTGGGTGCACATACTAGTTTGCCATGGAGTGCAGTCCATCTTCATAGCACACAACTGTGGGCCTACCATCATTCTGGCTGGAGCTGTGTCTATCATGTCTTGTCTGTCCACCGCACAGGTCTTGTGTCAGATAATACACTGGCAGTGTGCATGTTGCGTGTTACCAGTACATGGCAACATCCATGGCCGTCCATGCCAGCAATTCCCCTAACTAAGGGTCTGTTACATACTATCCTGTAACACCTGTACCTTGTGTAGTGTATTTGTCCACATATGTGCCTGTATTCCAGCCTCTGTCCATCACCTACATACCAAGCTGTGCACATATGTCATGTTGTCGGTGGTTGATCCATAGGGGGCTGGAAGTATAACACACTGCCATGTCTGCCATCAGTCCACTGCCATTGTAAACCCCTCACATATGTTGGGGCTCGGGCCATATATGTGTGGACGCCACCTATACAATACAAGTGCGCCCTCATGCACTGCAGAGCCCAGTGTATGTAACAGTGGTATATGGCCCTGTATAACTGAGTCTAGGGGGGAGCACCAGAAAAGACCTAGGTGGCTACAAAATGTGGGGTTATCAGGGCTGAGCTTCCTTAAGCTATCTGGATGTACAGTACCATATATCTCATCTATATACACATTACTGTCATGGATCTGGGTACTGCAGGACTACTGCCCCCTGCCATACAAACTGTTCTGTGTGTTTGTGTGCACGTGATGTTGTCAGTTATGAAAAGTTATGTAGCAGTTACAACCCATGTGGTCATAAGACGTCTATACCACCTACTGTGTTTGTACAGTGTGTAGATAGAGGCTGCTGAACTACACACCTGGAGTACATACTGTCGATTGTTAGGTATCCTGTGGCCCAGTGTGTCTTTCCTATTCTACAATGTGAATGGCTTGGCCTGGACAGCAACAGCTGTGAACCTTTCCAGCCTAATGTATGAATGTAACTGGTCCACTGTAGCATCACTCCGTTGATATAGTTGTCAGTGTCTGAACAGCTATATGGCATGGCATGTAGAACTGTAATAGTACATAATGACAGGTTACCATGTCAGCAAACCTGTGGGTATTGTTTCGCCTATGACCTTTCTGTGGGTGTATGTTACAGGCAACGATTGTCATTCAGGGTTCAACTGTAGGCATAGTGGGCATTCCATATTGTGTGCACCTACTACTTATGTTTCATACTGTACATATAGCTGTGTGTGTATGTGTAGTCACATGTATATGTATATATATATATATATATATATATATATATATATATATATATATGTGTGTGTGTGTGTGTGTGTGTGTATACCTGTATCTGCATATCTGTGTCTGTGTATCTGACACCTGGTAATGTTGATGGCATCCACATAATACATTCCCCATGGGAGCCAGAATGTACTGCATGATATGTTACCAATAACAGCCTGACATCATACAGGTGGGATGTAGTACAGGTAACATCATGTGCCCATGTTGCCACTGCCCCTGGTTATGGGATCACCAACACTTAGTAGTGTATTGAAGGGTGGATGTGTTTGGCTGGGGGGGATGCCTATTCGTATGACTCATTTAGTGTGTGGTGCCTCTCAACCCCATTAACCTAACATGTAGCCTGTTACACTCCACTCCCTAACAGCTACATGTGTCTTGCCGTACCAGCACAACAGTGTTGCACCAATGGGTTGGTAGGCATGAGAATCCCATTGAGGTCTGCCATGTGTGTGTATATGTGCATGTGTGCATATCTGTAGGGTACACCGGTCCAAGTCCACATACTCCTATTACAATAGACATTGCCACACAGAAGTACAGATATTGTTGTGTGTCACCCGTAGATGTGGCAATGCAGTGCAACACCCTACTATGCCTGTGGTGTGTGCATCACATGCATAACCCTGCAGTACCACTTTTGTGATATGCAATGGGTTGTTTTTGCGTTGTGGCCACTGTGTGATAGTGGGTATGTCAGAGTATCTAGATGGGTTCTAGTGTATACAATATCCAGTGGGGGATGTGGGTGCTGTGCACACTGTCTTTACACCATGGTACACCTGGTATATGGCCCACGTACCACTGTCAGGCGGCCAATGTCACCATCACCTATACAGGTAACAGATAACAGGATATGGCCCAGTTACACATGTGCTTGTGTGCAGCCTACCTGGAACACATTGGACACATGGACTAGTTAGTTAGCAACTATTCAACCAGGTCTCTAAGATGTGTGTCTACCCGTTATGTGTCGCTCAATGAGTATATGATGGTATGACACACTATGTATTCACTATATACAAACATTACATCCCCCGTTACCATATTGTACATGTCTGTGGATGGTCTGCATGTAGCACGTGACCTGGTACACACCTCACCCTACAGATGGTGTTGTGTGTGGAATGACAGCCACACAGTTCAGTAGCACTACATACCCGTGTTGGGGTCTAGACACAGTGTCGCCAAGTCAGGATGTGTGTGTATGTGGATGGATTGACATAAGGTTGCAGATTATACCTGTACCAGCAGGCCACTGGTCACATTTGCACGGCCAACTGCACACCACATATGTCACAGCCATGGTGTCACCACACTGACATACCCCTGTGGAATATGACTGCAGATCATCCTCCTGCTGACACATGTATGCCTACAGCACAAATGGATGACAGTACGGGGATATCAATTGGTGTTACCAACAGCTGAGATGCATCCTAGCTGAATGGCTACACTACCTGACATGCATGCAGTACACATTACCCCTGACTACATTCTACACTGCAATACATTGCGACACCCCATTGCAGTCACTGTGTGCATCAGAACCATGTTAGCCTGTCCCTGCATCAATGTTATGGATGACAGGGATGTGGCACAGGTATCATCATATGCACAGGGTGTGTGAATGTCATCCTAGCTGCATGGCTACACTACCAGACATGTATGCAGGACACATTACCCCTGACTACATTCTATACTGTGGTACATTACAGCACCCCATTACAGTCACCGTGTGCATCAGAACCATGTTAGCCTGTCCCTGCATCAATGTTATGGATGACAGGTATGTGGCACAGGTATCATCATATGCACAGGGTGTGTTGCAGGTGTGCCAGAGGCTGAGGGTGGTCTAAACTTGTGTCACCATATGTGTGGGTGAGGGGTGTGATTCCTTGATTGGGGTGTGGTGATGTGGTGTGTGCCAGTATGGGGTCGCCCTAGGTATTGTTGCATAGTGTGTGGGTATGCATGCACACAGTTCCGCTATGTGGCTGCCCCACACAGTTAATGTTGGACAGCTGCAGACCATACTTGGCAGGGTGTGCAGTTCAGTGCCTTCAGCCATTGACATGCTGACTGTGCCTGCCAGGGGTTCCATGGGCACATGCAGATACAGATCTTGAGATGCTAGTCTCCCCTGAGGATGAAATATGTCTGCTGGAACCATGTCCCGCCTGGGCTTGACCAGGGCCACATGCACATGGGCTGCTGTGGTGTGGTATGGACAGCAGCCCCTGTGGTGTATTGGGGCTGGTACTGCCACTACAGGAGTGGTTGTGCATCCTGGCACATCCATGTTGACTGCCAGCTGCTGGTGTCTTTGACCTACATCCACGTGGACATCGCACCACTCCCACCACACGTTCTAGCACAGACATACCACAGTCAAGGAGGCCAACCATCTCACCCCAGCATCTATCCATGAACTCAGTATATTCACGGAAGGCAACAGCGAGTTGTATTTATTTTATTTATTTATTTATTTAATATTGGTTAACTGGGAAAGTCTGACTTGGAACAAAGCCAATTTTCAGCTGAGGCCCGGGGAGAAATGCTCCAGTCGCATGCCTTTGCAACGTGGGAGAAAACCGGAGCACCTGGAGGAAACCTACATAAACGCAGGGAGGACATGCAGACTCCACACAGAAGGCACCCCAGCCAAGAATCTAACCAGAGAACCTCTTGCTGTGAGGCAACAATGCTACCACTGCACCACTGCACTGTCCAAAGTCCAGAGTTCATGGAGGTTGCCACTTATAGATGCAAAAGCAGACCTCTGCAACCTCAGGATCTGTCTAGAGTGCATTTCCATATGTGCCTGTGCCTCCATTATGACCTGAAACATGCTCCTGGTGGTACCAGTGGTGGCGCCTCTGCCAGGGGCAGGATGACCTGCAGTCCTATGACGAGCACCACGGTACATCTGACGATGTGGTGGCCTTCTGGATATCTGGCTATGCTGACTGTGACCAGGAACAGTTGCCATGGATACCACACTTTCCTGGCCATTGCCACCAAGCACCAACTGTCCCCCTGCTATGGGCACATGTGATGGGGTTTGTAGGGGCACTGTAACTGTGTGCGGGCTTGGGGGGCTAGGAGGGTGATGACACATGTTGGCGCAGTGTTGGCCTCTGACAGCCCCATCTGTGCCTCACTAGTACCTTCATCATCATTGGTGTCTGTAGGGACACCTACCTCAGTATGCGTGCAGGAGGGACCCTGACCCACCTCGCCACATGTGGGGGAAACAAATATACATGTTAAGACCTGTACAGTAGTGCATAACATTACACACACTCACACACACACTCACACTGACAGCCACCTTACTACCTTACCTTCCCTGGGTTTGCAGATAGTCCCACAGTCAGTTATATATGTTCCCCTTCCTGCATGGCACTTGCTAATATACACGCATCACTACAGCCCATTAACATATCATACCTCTCCATGCCTACATGTGTGGTACCACACCTGACCTGTTACTCCATCACCTCCCTGACCTGGGTGGAGTAGGTTGTACATGGCCTCACTGCTGTCACCTTGTATTACCCTGTGTATGGGCAGTAATGGTGTACAAGGTCCCTACATGGTTGTAGCTGCTACCTTCACTACATATGTTACAGCCTCATACTACAGTCTTGCTCAGTCCATGCCACATCTGCTGCACAAGCAACCCATCATGTGGACAACAGTACTACCTGGATACACTCACTGATATGCTCTGGTAATTCCACATTGCATTTGTAGTGCTGCATATGTGGGTAGCCAGTTGCCTATCTGCTGCTGGCAATATGATGTGTATACCTTGTATGGACTGTGCCTCCCAATGCATGGTCCATGCTACAGACCTTGTTATGCCATTCTATATCAGTAACTGTAGTTTAGTTTCTTCTCACTTGCTTATCCCTGTCTCCCAAATTCACTTTCTAGTCTCTTCCTCTGAAATATTGTCTGACCCTCTCTCCCTCATCCTTAACTATATCTAGTCACACTCCACTCCTCATACACTTTACCTCTTTTCCCTGTCAGCCTCTCTATACTCCCCTACTTTCTCTTACCTTCAGATTAATCCACTGAACTCCATACTTCACTGATTGTCTTCCTTGACAATCTACTCTTAGGTCTTCCCAATCCGTTCGCCCTGCAGGCTCACTCCGCTCCCCTACCCTGCCCCCAATTCTCACCCGCCCCCAGTGCTCCTACACTTATTCCTCCTTAGCCACACCCACAACAACTTTAGCACCAATCACACAACTCATAACATTAACACCCCAACCTCCTTTAACTTAATATAACTTACAATCACCTCCCGTCTCCTCCCTCCTCATTATAATACTCTACCTACAAAGAACTATCCCAACCAGCTCACAAACTTCAACAACCAATTTTCTCTCCCTCTTCTCAAACTTCTATAATGCCTACTTCAACTACCCCGCACCAATTACTACCACTTCTCTTACTCTCCCTCTTATCTCTTCTAACCTCTGTCTATATCATAACCTCATTTGAGCAACCACTATACTCCACTTTTCTCCTACCCTCTAAATATACTTCCACACCACTAATAACAAACTACCCCAATCATCTTAACCTTCTATCCAAACCCAACTACCTACTTCCCAAGTTTCATAGACTAGCTCACATTAAGTACACCAACCGAAATGCAAATAAACTATTAGACTATTATTGTAAACTTCTCAACCCTAAACACATAACACTCCTCCATTCCCTTATAGATGGTGACATTCACCCCAATCCTGGCCCTAACCAGTACCTTAAATCTCCTGACATTAACCCTCATACAACTAATACACCAACACCTACTAAACCAGCTAACTCACTCTATATAGCACACCTCAATACACGTAGCATCTGTAATAAAATTACACAACTTCATGCCCTCTTAGATGTCCACCTATTTGACATCCTTTGCCTATCTGAAATGTGGCTAAAACCTACCATCAAGGACAATGAAGTTACCCCACCCGGGTATAATATCATTAGACTAGACCGTACAGCCAAAAATGGAGGAGGGGTAGCAACCCTTTATAAAGCAGAGCTACAAGTTAGCACTGTAAATCTAAACCCACCTTCAGATAACAACGCTGAAATACTCTTCACTAAATTACAAATCAACACACATAAGGCTATAAACATTATCTGTATATACCTTCCACCAGGTAACAATATCAGTACTCTCGAGAATATCCTTAACTGGCTTTCAATAAATTCCCCACAAGAAACCATAGTTCTAGGAGACTTTAATATAGACTGGAACAACTGCAATACTATATACCCAACCACACATATTAACCTTTATGGCTTCTCATAAACTATTATTTCCCCCACCAGAACTAATAAACCAAACAACAAAGAAAGTACCTTGGACTGGATAATTACTAATAACCCCAACCAAGTATACATAGCAGGAACCCTCCCAGAAGACCTAAGTGACCACTTACTAACTTATATGATCAGAAATAAAACCAACCTAACTTTCCCATCTTCATTTAGAACAGTACGCACTAAAAAAGCAATTTAACCCAGAACTTTTCCAAAATGAACTTAAACAATGTAATTGGTCACCATTAAAAGATCTCCCAACCAATGAAGCAGTAGAATATTTCAATTCTACATTCCTAGATATACTTGACCACCATGCCCCATCACGCTCAGTAAGAAATAAGACTAAACTAGCCCCTTGGCTTACTAATAATACTAGACAAAAAATCCGTCTCAGAAACAAATCCTGGGCAAAATGGCGTACTACTAAAAACCCTTTAGATCAGCAAATCTTTAGACAACATAGAAATATTACTAAAAAAGCCATCCTATTAGATAAGAAGAACTTTTACCTACAGCACTCCTACCACAAGGAACCACAAAAATTTTGGGCTAGTATTAACAAACTCCTACACCCGTGTCAAACATTCACTCCCAACCCAACTGGCTCCAACCCAGACAATCCCTCTCAAACCGCAAATGATTTTAATTCTTTTTTCACAAATACCATCCAAAATCTTGCTAGCCATCTATCTCCTGACACCTCAAATTTGCCCACCTCTAACACTATCCCACCCCCACCATTTCATATACAACCTGTACCTACTTCCTTCATCTGCTCTCTTCTCCAAAAACTAAAACCTACTACCCCTTCAGCAGACAAACTCCCAGCAGAGTTCCTACAAAAAGGAGCCAAAGCCATTGCCTACCCCATTTCCATTCTGGTCAACAGAACCATATGTGAAGGAATCATCCCATCCATCTGGAAAATTTCTCATATCATCCCACTACATAAATGAGGCCACTCCAATGAATATTCTAACTTTCGTCCTATAGCTTTGCTATCCCCCCTTGCAAAAATTATGGAAAAATGTATCCATAAGCAACTACTACACCACCTTCTCCATAACAACCTATTTTCCAACTGCCAACATGGATTCCGACCTTACCATAGTACCACCACTGCCCTTCTATCCTTCACAGACAGCATAAATAAAAACCATAATAATAATAATACTATTTCCTCTGCAGTATTCATTGATTTATCTAAAGCCTTTGATATGGTTAATCATCAACTCCTACTACACATACTGAAATCCCTTTCACTCAGCACACTAGCTATAAATTGGTTCAGATCCTACCTTGAAAACCGGCAACAGGCTGTACTATGGCAAAATAATCTCTCAAATAACCTTCCTATTTCTCTTGGTGTTCCACAGGGCTCCATTTTAGGCCCACTCCTATTTTCTATTTATATTAATGACCTTCACTCTGCACTCCCTCACACTACTTGCATTCAATATGCAGATGACTCCACTATTATCTGCACAGCCACCTCTCAAACTGAACTTAAATCTCATACACAAGAAGCTTTCAACACCATAGAACTATGGTTCTCTAACCGCTGCCTCCTCCTTAACCCTAAAAAAACTAAACTGTTACTCTTTACACCAACCCATAACGCCACCCCTATTCATTTCACACTCACATCTAATGATGGTACTGTTATCTCTCCTGACACAACCACTAAGCTATTAGGAATAACAATAGACAACAACCTTAACTTTGATAGTCATATTAACAACACAATAAAATCAGTGAACAAAAAACTGGGATCCCTTTACAGAATCAAGCCTTTCCTTACACCAGTAGCTAGGACCACCATAGCCAGGACCCACTTAATGTCAACTCTACTCTATGCCTCACCTGTATATACCAATCTTTCAAAAAATAACATCAACAAAATGGCTACATCCTATAATAATATAGCCAGATTTGCTACAGGTTCTCCCTTCCAAACTCATCACTGTCTTAACCTAAAACAACTAGACTGGCTAGAATTTGCTAACCTTCTTCAATATCTCAGCTTGCAATTGTCCATAAGACCCTGCATCAACCTACTAATACTCCAGTACTCTCCACTATCATCGAACCCTACAAAAACCTCAAGAACCTACGCTCCTCAAACAAACTACTAATAAACATTTCAAGATCCAACAACTCATCAGGTGACTCCCTCTACTCTAACTCTGTAGGAAAGCTGTGGAATTTACTACCCACCGAACTAACAACTCTAACTTCTCTCCCACTCTTTAAAAAGAAGCTTATGCTATTTCTAAAGACACACTGGCTATGCAGCTGCATTCACCCTGACTAACTTTTTCTATTCACCCCGACTAACTTTTTTATTTTTATTTTTTAAAGGCTTTAGTTACTCTGATACTCTTTACATTTTCCTAGATCAGTAAAATACCATTATATCACCAACAAACTTTATTATATGTAACATATTAGACCATTGAATATATCGCATTAAAAAAAAAAAAAAAAAAAAAAATTGATCTGTATTTGCTCTGTATTTGAATTTTTTATGTATCTCTTGGAGCTTTTCTCCCCGGGCCTCTACTGAAAATGGACATGTATCCAGCTAGACTAGCCCGGTCAACAAATGTAAAATAAAAATAAATAAATAAATGCTATCAGCTGTTCTGTGTTCACACACCTGACAGGTTGTCCTGGTGTCTCATGTCTCACTCCATGTACAGCACATACGAACACAACCAAGTCACACACACACACACACACACACACACACACACACACACACACACACACACACACACACACGCACACACACACCCCACACTCCTACATGTTGAGTTGCACAACATTTTTACACACAGTCCTCCCATTAGCCTTCTGTCAACATGCATTACACATGGAGCTCAACAGCATGCAGTGCAACTATAGTGACATCATGCTAGTGTCAGTATACGTGTGTGAGGCATGGGCTTTGTTGGTAGGTAATGGCCCCTCCCCGTGTTAACACTGCACCCATGTACAAAGTGTTACAGTGGCCTGTTCCACACCCTATCTTGTACTGTTCACCATACCTCGCAGGTGTAGAAACCATTGATGCATCTGTAGTACTGTGTTGGTTATGTCAGCTCCAATGCTCACAGCCCCTGTGTGTTGTAGCAACACATACCTGGGATGATATGTGAACAGCTATCAGGTGTGGATGCCTGATGTCTGCGTTATAGATCACAACATCAGCAGTGCATGTATGACCAGTACATGACTATTACACTGACAACCAGCGGACCTTATCATGGCTGTAAGGGGTGCCCTACACATTTCCCAGACCTTGGCATGGTTGCAAGGTCTACTCATGTGCACATCCCTTGGAGTGCACACACTGCTGTCACGAGTGCTGTGGGGTCAGGTTTATGTCTGCAATGTTTACTTAACTTGCTTGTGTGCAGCTGCAGCCATGGTAGTGTTGAGCCACACATGTCCCTACTCTAGGCCGTGTGTCCTGCCACATGTCACATCCGGGTGGACACATTGCACATTGACGGAATGTTAGTTATCTTGCATGCGTCTGTTGTACCCTTCCGATACCCCAGCATGGTCTCTACTGTGATGCAGTGCATTTCTCAACAACAAAACTTGAACATGTACAGCATGCAGTATGGGTAGGTGTGTTAGATATGCACATGGGGGATAGCCCATGGCTATTACATGCCCAGTTTATCATCATACATGAACATGAACCATACTCACCGGCTACGGGCTGCTACCATGGTTGCATCCTAGAGGGACCTACATAGGAGTGCAAGAAAGCTGATGTCAGTGGCCACAGCTGTGGCATTCATAACAGGTGAGTGCAGCATTATGTTACATCAACAGTAGACTTACACAATATTACAGCTTATGCACAACAGTTTATTACTACTACACAGCAGCAAACAAAGTATATGACATCTCAGTTTTGCATGATGTACCTGTACAGATGCAGATGCATACACACGAGTGGTGTACCGATGTGCCCTGGCACCTTACCTGCATGCTCCTCAGCTGGTGTGTCACTGGCACCCACCTCCAAGATATGCCCTGCCAGGTGTTGATGTTGCGAGCAGACAGGTGCCACTAGGCTGCTGAGAAGCTCCTCCACATGGATGAGGGGTGGATGGGTGGATTGCACCTCCCCATTGCGAGGTGGTCCCCTCTTACAGCAGCTGTACAATGATGTACATGGTGAAGCAGTTCAATGCAATGATGCCGGACCTGCTCATAGCTGCAGTTATGCAGTCCGACATCATTGACCCTGTGGACTAGATCGTTCCACAGGGTGGTCCTCTCCTGCTGGTTGTGGGCTGTCAGGCCAAAAAGAAGTATGTAGTGCTGTACCAGGTGGTCGATAATGATAGCCATTTCAGCAGCACTGTAAGCGGGAAGGCGACTATGCGACATGATTCCTGGAAGACATAAGGATGGAAACAGGTCAGAGCCACCCATACAGCAGGGTTACCATAGTTCTTAATACACATATATGTCTCCCCCCACTATATCAGCTACAACAACACATTCACAGACTGCAATTGTTATGTCAGCTGCTTACCTACCATTGGGACATATGTTGTATTGTACCAAGCTTTGTACTATGTGTATGTGCTACGCTTTGTGCTATGTGTTTATAGCCATGCTCCCTGTGGGGACACTTATCTTTGCTGACCTGTTACAGACTACTTTACCTGCATGCCACTGTCAGTGCCACTATATATATGTGTATAAGTATACATCTAATTACATATATGTGTAGATATATATTGTACGTTGTGGATATACCTATGAGTGTCTGTATCTGCACACGTACACGTCACATTCCGTATCACACAGATATGTGGAGTGCTTATAGACATCCAGTCCACATTCTGTCACCGTCTTTCATTCACAGCTGCACTGTTCTGCCTTGCTGCAACACAGACAGGTGCCACATGTGAACATAGCCTAACATTAGGGTGGTAACTATGGTATGAGAGTGCTGGTATGCCTATTACACACCTATGGCATTTGTGCATGCTTCATTACACATTCACATGACTGTTCTGCAAGTGGTGTGCTCTGACACCCATGTGTCTATCATGATGGCAGTACATCCACCAACAGCTGTTGTCGACACTAACATAACATACACAGATATTATGGCTGACATCTTTGTCATTCATTGCTGATCTGCACAGTTGGTGAGTATGTCCCACTACTTACAGGGACAGACAGTATTTTTCAGAGCAGTTGCTCAACGGGACATCATTACAGGGACTACTACAGATGGCACATATCAAACATTCTACATCCTACATCCTAATAATCTATACCTCGTACTACATTAAATTACATACAGTTGTTTTACATACCTTGTAACCTTGTAGAGTTTGGATGGGTGTGATGCCTTCCTGGTTGTGGCTGGTTGTTATTTGTTCCCCACTCCATTTTATAGGTATGTTTTAGTTTTCCTTTTCTGTTTCTGTTTTTGTTTTTTTTTAATTTTTTTATTCTCTCTGTCTCTCTCCCTCTCCAATAGAGCGAATGAGTTGGTTTGAATGGATTTCAGCATGGCTTTTTTAGGTGATGCACATGATCAGGTGATGGGCTCTGCAGCAATCAATGTGCAACAGTTGCTGACTGCGTGCAGCTTGCTGTGTAGTGATTCTGTTAACCATCGTCATGGCAACCCAGTACTATAAATACTTACTCATGTGGGCGTTGTCCCTTCACCTTCCCAGTATGGAGGACATTCTTCCTATATGTGGGCAGCAGTGTTACAGACAGCAGGTTGCAGTACCTATTACAGCGGGGCTTGCAGACACAGGACAACTACACAATGTTAAGAAGTTCCAGACCTACAGCCAGAGTGATTAGTGTTGTTATGTGCTTTGTATATTGCTGGTCTTACAGTGTTTGCATGTACATAGTAGCTTAGGATGGAATGCAGTCTGTCTGCATAGCTCTCAACAGTAGGCCTATCCATGTGATGGCCAGTGGATTGTCTGTTTGCTTTTGCCCACGCAACACACAGGGCTTGTCCTAGATATATCCCTGGCAATCTGTCTGTTGCGTGCTATCAGTACATGGCTACTTCCAGTTGTGTTCCTGATGTGTTATTCCTGCATAAGGGTATGTTGCAATGAATCCTGTTACACCAGCATTGTGCAGGATGTGTAACAGCAATATTACAAGTATGGCCCTGTGTTCCCGCATCTGTCCTCCACATATATGGCTAGCTTTGCCTGCTGTGATACGGTTAGGGGTTGTTCGGTATTGGCCTATCATAATATACTGCTAGCATTCCCCAGTCATATTGTGGACTCCCACGGCATTTGTTGGTCAGGGTCCATACATGTGACAGATACATAGACATTATCACAGGTAAGAAGTGTCCCCCTAGGCCTTGACTACTGGGTGTGACTGGCGTCTGCTGAACTACAGCTGTTATTGTTTATTGTTACCTATCTTGATGGCAAATCCTTTGTCCACAGTTGTATGAACTGGCGGGCCTGTCCTGGCAGCATTGTATGTTGTATATCTGCACTGTCTGCATATACTTTTCTGTGTGGGCCTTGCATTCCTCACTGATTAAATAAGTGCATATCTATGAGTTGTCAGTAATGGCATACATTACTGTAAAATACACCATTAAAAGTTGCCTGTGTATACATATCTGTGTGTTGTCTCATGTCCTTTGAATAGTGAGTGGGCTATGTGTAATTCAGTACTCCTGTGCAAGTGTAAATGCAATTTAGTAGGTTATACAGCAAAATGATGTTGTTATACCGATTTCACATGGAAAATAGAATGTACTGCAGTGGGACTCGAACCGAG
>NC_056725.1:1989891990-1989939490 GCF_019279795.1 Protopterus annectens
TACTGCTGACTTCTTCATTATGGTACTGACTCTTCACATGTGCATTTAATGCAGTACTCCATTTCACATTTAAATGTTATTTAGTAAGTTGTACAGCAATAAAATGTAAATAAATGTTCGTATACAGGTTTCACATGGAAAATGGTATATATTGCAGTGGGACTTGAACCGGGAATGCCTGCTCCTTAGGTAGATGCTCTGACCACTACACTATTGCTGTGCTGCTTCATTTGCATATATATTCCTTTTTATCCTCTTCAGCCTTTTAAGCTGCTTTAACCGTAGCTAAGTGATGGGCACACCCACGCACCTATGGTTAGCTGTACTCAGGCTTTTAAAAATGAATAAGGGGGTTACTTCTTTTTATTTTTATATCCTGTTGCTGTTGTACACATGGGGGACTGTTGGTGGGGATATGAGGACACCTATGAGCGGTCTCGCTCATTTATGTACACTTTCTGCTGTTCTACTTTGCAGGGGCGTGTTTATTCTGACAGCTCTGCTCTCAGATACGCTCCCTGCACTTGTACACACTCCATGTAGGATTAGGGGTTCAGGCAACTTTCCTTCATTAATATGCATGGTGTGCTGTCGTCCTCCTCCTAAACAGCCGCTTCCATGCAGGACTACTCTAGTCCTACACAGAAGATTAGTGAATCCTGGGGACAGTTTGGTTAGAATCCTAAATAGATTTCTATCAGTTTCAAACAGAAATTCAAAGTAAACCAGATTTTTTTTTGAATGTTTGTTATAGAAGAAAACTAAGATATAGAGGTATTTAAACCAGTATATACTGGAGAGGAAGGTAAATTCCCATTTGAAACAAGCAGATGAGAATTTTCCAAATTTAACAGCCATAAAGGTGATTCATATTAAGTTCAAAACTGCTGAATGGGAACATGATACCTTAGTGAGAGCAAGAGAGAGTATAGAAGTGATTGCGTTTAGCAATACATAAGAGGCTAAACCTACTTCTTAGTCTTACTTTGAGCTGAATAATGATCTCTTATATAGTTGAATAAGAATAAAAAAGTAATTCCAGTTTAGTTACTAGTATGAAATGTATACATGGTCATCTACTTGGCCAGAATATTAGCTAGACTGTTGTGACTAGTAATGTTAAAAGAAACTGAAACATTTCCAGAATAACAGAAACCAGCTTCACAACCCAACTTCATAAATTATTTGATTCAAGTACCTACTGCAGACATGCCATTTGAATGGATTGGTATGGATATTTTGGGCCATTGATAAAATCTGAAAGTGGGTATGAATATATATCCCGGCCATCTTGATCATAATAGTCTATGTCACAAAATTTCCAGAAACTATAGCATTAGTTAAGGCTAACATTAATTGTATTACTTGAAGATTCATGCTAATATTCTCTGAAGTGAGTATTCCTAAGGAGGTGCTTATCAGTCAAGGCACACCCTTTATGTAAAGATGCAACAACTGTGCCAATATTTTCAGCTTAAACACTTAAAAAACATTAGTTTACCATTCAGAGACTGAGTGTTTAGTACAGGGGTACAATAAAACATGGAAATTCATGTAAAGGAAGCAGATGGCCAAGAACTGCATTCAATTGCTACTCTAATTGTTATTAGCAAAAAAGGAGGTATCTGAAGCATCAAGATGGTTTACAACTTTTGAAGTTTTGTATGATAAGCACCCAAGAGGTCTACTTGATATTATTAAATTGACCAAGGAAGCAGAGAAAACACCATTCAAATGTACTATTGAGATCTTTTCACTAACTTACAAGAAAGACTTAGTGTGTTAATGCTCATAGTGAAAAGGAACATGTTAAAATCTCAGGAATTCCAGAAAAGACTGCACAATAGGAATATTAAAAGGAAATAATACAAACCTGGTAATAAAGATTTTGCACCAGTGCCATTGGCTGAAAAATGCATTTTAGCTAAATGGTAAGGTCAATTTGAAATTCTGAAAAAAGGTTAATGAGGTAGATTATAATGTCAAGCAGACTGGTAAAAGAAATGCAGAGCAAATTTATCTCATCAATTTACAGAATGAATGTAAATAGACTAAATCTTCAACAGTGAGTTGTAGCACTGCGATTGGAGAGAACATGTCAAAGAAGGAACCAACTACTGCTCAGAAAGGAGAGTCTTTATTTAAGCCATAAAAAGGAGTGTTGCAAGAATGCAAGAATTTCTAACCAAATACAAGGAGGTCTTACCTGAGAGAACAAATCTGAGAGATGATAGTATGAGACATCTTCAGAGGTAAAGGTGTTTTCAAATACTTATAGATTTTCAAAGCAAATAAGGATGCTGTTCAATTCTCAGCTAGAGCATCTTCTGCGTGGAGACATGCGTGAATGGGTGTACCTTAGTTGAAGGTTGTGCGTCAGGCCTGGCAAGCTGGTATGTAAAAATCAACTGCCAATCATTAGCGGACCGGCGCTGTGGCAACCCCTAACCGGGAAAAGCCAAAAGACACAAACAAACAGTTGGATATTGAAATTAGGCCTGCAGGAAAAACAGTTTGTCAGAAATTTTAAATTAAGAAGCTAAGGATGGCTGCTGAAAATGAAACGCAAATGTAAACCGTCAGTGATAACAGCTCAGTTAGTGAAAGAAAAAACACTGGAAGTAAAATACATATAAATGTGGTATGGTACAAGGATTACTACAGTGAAGTGTATGTTATCTTTGAACAAAATAATAAGTTTCATAAGAAAAGAGTAACCAGTTACATGACCTGCACTCTCAATTACAAAAATGTTGGATCTACATTGCTAATATTACACAGCTTGCCTTGACCTCTCTATTATAAATTTTTAGTTAGTTGTTTAAGTTGTTTGCAGTAGCATTGCACCTTTGGTATTCTTTTTACTATTTGTTTTACATTAGAATGATCAGGATTATTCATCTTGTGGCAGGAGGTATTTGCCTGCTTTCTTTGAGTTGGGAAACACACAAAAGCACTTAAAGTGTATTCTTTTCATTGGCCAGAAGGCTCCATTTGTGCAGCTCTGAGCTTATTTCCACAGAGCTCAGCAAAGCTTGGCACCCTAGTCTGTGTTCCAGAAATGTTATACTTGCATCCAGTCCCATCTAGGCAGAGCTAAGTACTTTGGATTAATAAATCACACTTGTATAACTTATTAATCACTGCTCCATTCTTGCTTTGCTTATGTAATTTTACTGATATTTTACCTAAAAATTACTTTTCCTGTTAAATTTGCTACTGTTAGACTGTTTGCCTTGAAATCACATTCTATAAGGGTTTTCTAGCTAGTTGTTTAAGTTGTTTGCAGTTGCATTGCACTTGTGGTATTCTTTTTACTGTGTTTTTACATTAATAGGACTGGGATTATTCATTTTGTAGCAGGGGGTATTTGCCTACTCTATCTGAATTGGGAAACATACAAAAGGGCTCAAAGTGTAGTCGTTTTATTGGCCAGAGAGCTTAGACTCAGTTTTCTGTGTTTTTTGTAATGGTATAAATTCGGCACATTTATGCAAAGCTGCTCACCATGTAGCAGCAATCATCAGTGCCTTATACAAAAGCAAACAGTCATAGTGGACTCCATTGTAAGACATAATGATGCCCCTCTAACCAGCTGAACAAGAAGAAGATAATGGTTAGTTGCCCGCATAACCCTCAACTGTACAGATTCTCGCAGAATACCCAGATTTCTACCTCATATTTTTGGTCCATTTTTCATGAAATTGTGGTTTTCTGGCAAATTGCTGGCAAATCTTTAAAGATTGAAGTTAGAAAATAATGATAGACATTTTTGTTTTAGACTTCATACCCATCAGAAAATTCATGCTAATGCAAAACCTGTTAACCTATCAACTTTCTAAGTTTGTAAGAGCAGTATTAAAAAAGTCCCTATTTTTGGGCCTTTGTCCCACTTTAATTTATGGCTTTGTCCAGATTTCTTGCTCTAAGAACTTGAGAGGTATGGTTGCCCATCTGGAGCCAGGATCCACAAAATTAGGCATGCAGTCAAGTCATTACACCACAGAAACCAATATGATTCCATCACAGACCATATAGGTATGAAATACCTTTGATGTACCTTCTTGACCTATATGAAGAGAGACATTATGGAGCTTTCAGAATATGTGTCTCGGGCTGATATGAGTCCAACATTGAGCAGCATATTACTTTCATCGAGGATGATGCCACAATATCAGCAAAAGATAACTGATTTTAACAATTGCCTGAGTTTGTGGTATCATTCTAAGGGAATCCAATATTTGTCAGCATAAGAAGACATGGTTTACAGACCACATTGCTTTTGTAGGGAAAATCTACACCTGTCCCCTCTAAGCTTTTGAACACTAGCTAAAATGTTATCCATCCCATAGAGCCGTTTTTTAGGCAACAACACATTGAAAAACCTACCGAAATAGCAAAATCAACTTGACTGAACCTGAAAGTGTCACTGCTCAATGCCAGAAGCCTAACCAAAAATCTACAACCAGTCCAAGTGCTCCTTAGCCTAGAGAATATAAATATCTGTGCAGATACAGAGACATGGTTTAAAGCTTCAGAAATTATCCCTACAGTGCAAGGTTTCAGTGCCTTCCACACTTTTAGACCAGTAAGTAAGCTGATATACATCAATGACAAGTGTACCTCGAGATTGGTTAAACAGGATGATATGTTGGAGTTTTTCCATGTCTGGACACCCATAGATAACCATATCCTAGTGAACATACCTCTCAGATTTCCAGATTTTTACAGAATGCTCAGATTTTTTCCCTGCATTTCTGCTCTGTTCCTCATAAATAATGTGGTTTTCTGATAAATCATTGAGGATTGAATTACTAATAATGGCAGACATTTGAGTTTCAGACTTCATATCCTTCAGAAAAATCCATAGTAAAACAAAACTTTTTACTCTATCAACTTTCTAAGTTTATAAGATCAGCCAGCGAAACCTGAATGCAAAACTTCATTGCATTCAGGTTTCGCTGGCTGGTTTTATTATACGTTCCGAACGCTTGGTTCAGTGGAAGTTTATAAGATCAATTATTTTGGCTTTGTACAGATTTCTTGTGTTAAGAGGTTGAAAGGTACACTAGTGAGCTATACGCCACACTCCATGTCTCAAAAAATTTACAGCACATTCTTAGACCAACTGGAGACACTTACAGTTCAATGAAAACCCTCATGGGTGACTTTAATTTCACTATATAGACGGGAAATCCTACACACCCTGAAATCTGCAGGTGCAGAGAATCCTGGACTTCATAAATATAAACACTTTTGACCACTTAGTGTATATGCCCCCTACAGGCTCCAACATACTGGACCTCATACTCACAAATATGGAAGAATGCTGTACCCTCCCACAACACTCCCAGTGTCACATTCTCCCTGGTAAGGCCTGACCATAAAGCTGTCTCCTTTGAAATCAAAATCAACTCAGTACTACCAGTAAACCCAGTAACAGGACCTATTTAAAGGCAAATTACTATTTATTGTGGTAGTTTGTCAAAATTCAATGCCCCTCTAAACCCGGAGAATGCAGCAGTCTATGCAGACTTGTCCACAGACCTGTGCAACCATGTCAATGGCTGCATAGTGGCTGCAGTAACTACCAGAAGTAAGCTGAAAGCTAACTCCAAAAACAAACCGCCCTGATGGCATCCCAGATTATAAAGGATATACAACAAAAGAATAAAGAATCATAGCTAAAATCAGGAAATGTAACTCCCATGGAAATACGAACCTTCACATCAAACTAAACAGGCAACTAAGGGGGTGGGGGCTAATTAAGTCCAATAAAGCAATTTTGAGGTTAAGATAGCCTCCCAGGCAAAAGACAACCATAAGCCTTTCTTCAACTACGTCAGAAACCTCAAAGTTTCAGCAGTGTACTGAACTGGCGAATACTGGAGCCACATTCACTGAGTTAGGTGATATATCAAACCTGTTGGCTGACAAATTCAGTTTCAACTTACCCTCCTTTCCACTCACCCCACATGCCCAATAAACATTCTCAAATGTATCCTCTCCGACTATAAATACAGAACATGTTCAGCCTTCCATGACTTAATCTTACAATGGCCATTCAACCACCCTTGTGTGTGTCTGTTTCACCACTTACCTTGAGCATGCAACTGAGAAACTGTCAGGTGATTATCCATTTTGAGTGACATATATATGTCCCATGCGTATTCTGTTTTGCAATTCTGAACAAGATTTACATGGCATTGTCCCACTCAATGTCATTACAGCTGTCACATTTTCAGAAGCTGAAAGTGGGGCATGTTTTTATGGAAATATCCAACTTTGCAGGCAAACAATAGAAGGAACAGGTACAAAGGTGTGTACTGTACTTTGCTGAAAAAACAAAAGCTTCTCTTCAGGGAATATGAGTAATTTCTGAGTTTCAAACCACATCATAGTCTATCTATTTTGTGCAATTATGCAACTATTGCAGGAAACTTAGAAAGTACATAATTGCCAAAATAAAGACTATCCTGTGTAAGGACAGGTTGCAATCCTTGTGGACATTTGTCAGTGTCTAAATGCCAACTACTCCTAAGCTCTTCATGGCTGGGCATTTGTTTGGTGGGCTGGTTGTGCCCAGCTTTACTACCACTTTTCACTCATATTGTTTGCCACGCATAGGCTATGACACTTCATTGTAGATGACTTGTTAGCTGGCATTTAATCATAATCATTATGGGGAACATAGTCCTGTAGAACATCTGTGAAAGGCCTATATATCACTTTTGTTTTGTCATTGACTAGTTGACTGCATTTTTCTCCTCTAGTGGCAGCATTGTTAACTAGTATAGCACACTTTGCTGTTAATTGCTTTTGTTTTTGTTTACCACTGTCATCTTTTATTTTAATTTATCCTTCATTGTTTTATTTCACTCCACCTGTGTTCCCATATTTTGCAATGCTTGCTGTTGCAGTGAATGGTGTGTGGCAGTGACTACTGTGCAATGCATCTGCCTCTTCATCATGCCTGACAATGATCATAATGTCAGGGGTTTCCACTTGGAGGCTTGCTAGTGCCCTGAGGAGCTGTTTCATTGGTGGGTGGTTGCAGAATTTGCATGGGTAGCTATCAGTGGGGGTCTCACTACAGTAACTAGGGGTGTGGAAGACCTGGTGATAGTTTTGGTGGACTATTGGGTGGACATCTAGTTTAGCAGAATGGAACATGTCATCATGCAACTTTTAGAGATGTCCTTGACCATCAGACTAACTGTAACTGGGCCCGGACAAGAGGATGGTCATGGTGATGAATGAGTTTTGGTTAAGTTTGGAAATGTGCACTGTGGCAGTCAGCCATCATACTACTTACCACCATTATGCTGTTTCCTTTCCTTGTCTTTCATTTCCCACTCTAGTGTGAAGTTCTTTCTTTCCCATAACCAACTGTCCTCCCTTTACCTGTGTGTATATTTGTGTGTGTGTGTGTGTGTGTGTGTGTGTGTGTGTGTGTGTGTGTGTGTGTGTGTGTGTGTGTGTGTGCTTGTGCGTGTGTGTGTGTGTGTGTGTGTGTGTGTGTGTGTGTGTGTGTGTGTGTGTGCGTGTGTATGTGTGTGTGTGTGTGTGTGTGTGTGTGTGTGTGTGTGTGTGTGTGTGTGTGTGTGTGTGTGTATGTGTGTGTGTGTGTGTGTGTGTGTGTGTGTGTGTGTGTGTGTGTGTGCGTGTGTATGTGTGTGTGTGTGCGTGTGTGTGTGTGTGTGTGTGTGTGTGTGTGTGTGTGTGTGTGTGTGTGTCGCCTTTGTGGTCTATCCCATTTGTTTTTGTATGTCCCCTTTTAGTCTCCATTTTGTGCGTGTGTGTGCGTGTGTGTGTGTGTGTGTGTGTGTGTGTGTGTGTGTGTGTGTGTGTGTGTGTGTGTGTGTGTGTGTGCTGGCTTGTCTGTCCCTTCTGACATCCCTATACCCTCCTTCCTACCACACTTTATCCATGCCATTGCTATCAGCTGTACTTCCTGAAAACACAAAAAAGGCACCTGTCCCACAAAAATATTACCATTTTTCCCCTCTCCACGCCCCTTTTTTTATTTCCCCTGTCCATGCACTGTATTTGTCTGTTTCCCCTTACCCCTTTCTGCATTTCCTATCCATCCATTTCCTCCCCATTTGTAACATAAACATACTAGAGACATTACTGGGTAGCTTTTATCTATGTTCTCAGCTATGCTTTTAGTGGTGCTTCATTAAAAATTAAAATGTAAATCATTGCAAGTACTTTACATATCTGCTACAGGACCCATTTGGTGACAAGCAAGCAATAATGTCCAGCAGTGTGTATTACTCATACCTCTCAACTGTATGGATTTTCACAGAATGTACAAATTTATGCCTCATATTTTTGTTTGTTTCTCATAAAATTGTGGTTTTCTGGCAAATCAATTAGAAATCATTGAGGATTGAAGTCAAAAGAGTAAGGCAGATGTTTGAGTTTCAGACTTCATATCCTTTAGGAAATTCATGATAATGAAAAACCTGTTATTCGATCAACTTTTTAAGTTAATAAGAGCAATATTTAAAAAAGTATCCATGTTTTTGCGCCTTTGCCCCCCATTATTTATGGTTTTGTCCAGATTTCTTGCTCTAACAGGTTGAGAGGTATAGTGTTACTGTGTAAATAAGAGCATGCCCAGTGGTGTTCTGGGACCTAATGCTGCAGGCAGTGGGCTTCTACACCCCTGGAAGGACATTCTTCACACAGTAACACACACCCTGGACAGCATTATTGTTCTTAGAGAATAGGCTAGCTGTTAAATTATTTTGTTTTATTTCATTTTTTTAATTATTTTGTAATTATCATTATTATTATTTTATATGTCACCTAAGATATTAGGTGCATTAGTATATGTAATGTTTTTTGGAAGAAGTATTTTTATATCCAAAATATACTTTACATAATTATTTAATGTCTACACACACACATACACACATACACACACACACACACACACACACACACACACACACACACACACACACACACACACACACACACACACACACACACACACACACACACATGCAGAAGCATGCACAGACATACTCACATACACGTAGAAACACACATTCAGAAATACAGATATAAAAACAAAAAGACACACACATATACATAGAAACACACACGTGCACATGCACACATACACACACACACACACATACACACACGCACACACACACACACACACACACACACACACACACACACACACACACACACACACACACACCAATCACAAACATGTTCATCAACAGAGCCCTCCATGATGAATCACATAAAAAATGTCAAGGTATGAAGATCCCTCTCCATGCAATCCCAGCCCCTCCCTTTATTCTGAACATAGTGCTACACTGGCTAAAAATTTACTAGGTAAAAAAGTGAGGATTAAATCAGTCAAAAATGACAGACATTGAAAGTTTTTTACATTCTTGGTGATGGACTGCCTGTTGCAGTCAGTGCTCTGTCTCTGTCTCTCTCTCTCTCTCTGTGTCTCTCTCTCCGTCACTTATGCATTCATGTACTCAAGCACACACACAAATGCACACTCCAACAAGCAGACACAAACATACACACATACACATAGTCTTTTCTTTATTTACTTTATGATTTTAATTTTACAATCATTGAGAAGAAAGCCACTGCTAGCAATCAAAAAAAGTAGTCGCTGTTTGGCTTTTAACAGTCAGAGTTAAACATCATCTTAATTTGCTGCTGTGAAGCATCTGACTAGGTTTTTTTGAGCAGTTATTACTGCAGATTAACACCCTGCTGGAGAACACTTGATCTGATGTTGTCATTTTCATTCATTCCTCAACCTGTGGGTTCGGATCCAAACCTCTAATCTAACCCGGATGCTTCTATAGCTTATAATCTGACTCTTGAGCTCCTCCCTTACCCATAACATCTTTGAAAGCTTATGCTAAAGAGGGGGTTTGTCTGCCCAAAGCCCTTCCTCAGAAGAGTCTGTGTTCTTGGAAGCCTTCAAGTCTGGTCCATCTACATCTTGGTTGACCCCTTCTGCAGATGACCTTATAGACCTTGTCTCCTGCAGGACATGGAAGAAGCCAGACACCATGAAGCCCATACCAAAAATAGCTGACAAAATCTTCAGTGCCCCTTCAGGTAAGCAACACTGGACAAACGGCACCCCTGTGGATGCCATGGTGGTTGTGGCAGCCACAAAGAAGGAGCTATCTGAACAGAGCTTCACTGTCCATCACCCTAGCAGGGAGCCTAGGGCATTAGACATGTTCAGGAAGCAGGTGTACAGATCAGCAACTTTCGCACTGTGATAACTGAATAATCTGGCCCACTTTGACAGGTTACAGAGGGACTTACTAGAGGAACTCTCCAACACTGCCCCAGGGTCCATGTCTCAAAAGGAACAGAAAACTTTTTCTTCAAAAATAGCCACCCTACAATGCATCTTGAAGGCATCCATGAGGTTAATGTCACATGCTGCTGAGGGTACCTCAAGGGCTGCCTTTTCAGGCACTGCTATAAGGGGACATGCCTGGATATGACCTTGAGATTTTGTGGAACCTTTCAAGGCATCACTCATCAATGCTTCTTTTATGGTCTATATTAGATGATTGACCACTTAAAGTATAGAGTACAACATGCTGAACAGCTTTTAAGTGAATGTTCATCTAAGCAAAACCTCAGAATGTCGAAACAAGGAGTTTCAAAAATTCATAATTGGCCAGCCGTCAGGAAGCCAGCAGCTGGCAGCTAAAATGTAACGTACACCATTACAACCTCCCCGAAAAAACAAACAAACAAATAAAACAAATTAACAAACAAAATAAAGTGCCCCCACACCCCCCTACTTAAATATACCAACTCCGAGATTGCGCCACAGTGGAGGGCTGTCATAACATTACACATGGTGAACATCGAGACCACACCACAGTGGAGGACTGTAAGAATGGCTAGACAGGGTGAACGTTTTGATGTCAGCCATTGGCTTCCTGACAGCTGGCCAACTATAAATTTTAGAAATTCCTAGTTTCGACATTTTGAGGTTTCGCTTAGATGAACATTCACTTAAAAGCTGTCAAGCATGTCGTACTTGACATTTTAAGCATTCATTCATCTAATATGGACCCTTCTTTTAATGGATTGTCACTCTTTGGACCAACTGTAAAAGATACCCTCTCCCATTGTGAAAAAGATTGGAAAACCTTATCTGCCATTGGAATCAAATTCTCTACCCCACAAAGACCATTTTCCAGGAACCAATATGTAGGTACGAAATTGGGGTCCAAGAAGTCACAAGGGCCTTTTCAGAATTCACAGGGAGATTTTTACCCTAGACGCCAAAGGGGAAATAATCATTTTGGTAGATGCTGCCCATGTGGCAGAGGAGGTTCGCAGAACCAAAGATCTTGAGTCTCCTTCTCGGACAGATCCTTTCAGTGCTTCTGAACAGTTTCCCGACTGTGCCTCTCTGGACACAGTTCGGGGCACTTATCCTTGCACCTAAATGCCTGGCTAGACATTACAAATGACCATTGGGTGCAAAGGATCATATCCAGAGGATATTACATTCCCTTTTTCAAAACTGCCATTCCAAAGTAAAATCTCCCTGATGTTCCACCCAAGCAGGGGGACTCAGCAGCACAAGAAATCACAAAGCTGCTAGAGAAGAGTCATGCAGAAGGTCCCACCAGACCAAACAGGATCCAGAATCTAGTCAAGGTGCTTTTTATTGCCAATAGAGATAAGGGACCTGAGACCTATCCTGGATTTAACCTTCCTAAACAAGTCCATAAAGAACTCAAAATTTTGGGTGGTCACTGTACAGTCTATTCTAGCTCTCCTTCAGAAAGATGGCTGGATGTACTCAGTAGATCTTCAAGACGCTTACTATCACATCTAATGTATAGGCACTCTTGAAGGCTTTTCCAATTATGGCTGGGAGACGGTCATTTTCAGTTTAGAGCTCTGCACTTTGGTCTCAACACAGCCCCTAGGCTGTTCCCCAAATGCACGGCAGTAGTAGCGGCTCTTGACGGCATCAACCAGGTGTCTCCTCCTCCAAGCCAGGGATTATCTGTTTCACCTAATGAATACAATAGGGATCACAATAAATCCTATAAAGTCTCAGTTATAACCAGTTCAAGTGATAGATTTTATAGGAGATCATATAGACACACTCGACTGCTTAGCCCTCTTACATTCAAACAGAATTATGTCCTTGAGATTACATATTAGGTAAATCCAAGTCATCCCTTCACCACCTGCAGAATTAGTTCTCAAAGTACTAGGTTTAATGGCTACCACCATAGCATTGATTCCTACAGCTCTACTAGACATGAGGATTCTTCAATGAACTCTAGCAGGAAAATGGTCCCTACACAGCTTTCCTCTTAATCATCCCGTCAAGCTGAGTTCCTATTATTTCAGCAAATGCTTAAATTTGTGAAAGCGTTTTGTTGAGCATGATTACATGAAATGGCAAAATGCAGAAAGCACGGAACAGCGATTTTTTTTCCTAGGGAAAAAAAATCACTTGGTGATTTTCAGGACTTTGCCATTTCCTCCATTGTGGTGCAATCTCAGAGTTGGTATATTTAAGTAGGGGGGTGTGGGGGTGAAGCCCCCCACTTTATTTGGTGCTTGGATTTTTTTTTTCTTTAAGGATCAGCGATTTTTTTTCTCCTGGGAAAAAAAATCGCTGATCTGTGTGTTCAACATTTTGGATTTTCGAGTATTGTGGGTTGATTACATAGTGTTCAAAATTTAGTGTGTTTGCTAATATAATATAGACCCATCAAGCTATCTCAGGTGTGCAAAGACTTCCTGTCATGGTGGCTTCACTCAAAGGGCATCAAAGTAGGACGTCCATTTATTCTTCCACCCCCCCCCCCCATTGCCATGTTGAGCACTGATGCATCCCAGTTAGTGTGGGGAGGCCATTACTCAGGATGAGTTGTTCAAGGCATGTGGTCAATACAGAAGACTAATCTGCATATAAATGTCTTAGAAATGAGAGAGGTGCTCCTAGCATTGCAAGCCTTACAGAGCTTTATTCCTCTAGGGACAATTGTAATTCAAACAGACAACATGTCCATAGTTTGTAACATCAAAAAACAAGGGGGAACCAGATCATACCACCTCTGTTCATAAGCAATGAGAGTTTGGCAATGGGTGATCTCCTTCAACCACTTTCTAGTAGTAATGCACATTCTGGGGAAATCCAGCATCCTAGCAGACAGGCTCAGCAGAACTCTTCTGATGCTTCATGAATGGTCTCTATACCAATCTGTGGCAAACATGATCTTTTTCAAATGGTGTCAACTTTGCTGTGATCTCTCTGCATCCACTTCCAACAACAAATGCAGCAGGTTCTTTGCCCTGATCCCTCATTACGGTCAGTTAAAGAGAGATACTCTAGTCCATATTTGGCCCTCAGATCTCCTTTATGCTTATCCCCCTCTAGCTTTAATTCACAAATTTCTCCAGAAGTAACAGAGGTTGAAGAGCAAAGTGATCCTCTTTGCACTCTTTTGGCCCCAACAGTTTGGTTTCCCTTTCTTTGGTATCACCTGATACATCCTCCCTGGATGCTGGACCCAAGTCCAGACTTTCTTTCTCATCTTTCAGGACAAACTTACCTGTATTTGACAGGCCTCAAATTGACAGCATGGTTTCTCCAGTTCCAATGATGGCTAGACCTTCCAGGCTTTCCATTCCAGTTAAAGAAATTCTGATATCTTCACATAAAGCTTCCAGCAGAAAAGAGCAAGTGGAATAGTTTCTCCATTTCAGCTCGACAAAAATATATGGATCCTATTACCACCCCCAGTCCAGCAGTTTTTGACTTCCTTGCTTCTATTTTTTAGAATGGGGCAAGCTACTCCACTGTCAAGGTACAGTTAGCAGCCATATCTAATTACCACATAGGTGAAAGGTCTTCGTCTTTGGCTTCATTCAAATTGTGTAAGGCCTTTCTCAGAGGTACCTTCTTGCTTAGTCCTCCAGTTAAAGACCCCACTCCTCCGTGGGATCTCACTATGGTCTTAGAAGCTTTAGTTTGCTCTCCTTTTGAACCATCTGCCAAACTAGATCTCAAATTGTTATCATGGAAGATCTTATTCTTGGCTATAACCACGGCTAAGAGAATTTCAGAATTGCATTCACTCTTTTCCAAACCACTCTATTTGATTTTTCATAAAGACAGTCACCCTACATACTAATCAGTCTTTTTTACCTAAGGTTGCTTCTGAAAACAATATCAATCAATCCATCAATCTCCTTGTATTTTTTTCCTAATTTTGAAAACAAGGGTGAATATAACATCCACCTGTCCGATGTACATTTTTATTTGGACAGAACAAATGCCTTCAGAAAATCTGACCTATTATTTGTTTTCTTTTTGAAGGCAAAACTGGGTAAGCCTATATCCAAAGTATCTTTAGCTAAATGGATTGCAGGTTGCATTTCTTATGTTTATTCTGCAAAAGGTATCATGCCTGCTAGACATGTGAAAGCACATTCTAGTAGGGAAAGGTCCACTTCAGCAGCCTTTTGGTCAAGAGTATCTGTTGATGATATTTGTGCAGCTGCCTCATGATCAAATTCTCATACTTTTGTTTCATATTACAAGTTGGATATTGTATACAGAAATAGAGCAACCTCTGGCTCTGTGGTGCTCTGAAATATCCTTCCATGAAGGCCTCCCAAGAGATATGTAGCTGGGGACTCTGTCCCACAGGTTGAGGAATGAATGAAAATAACATCAGATACAGAAGTTATGTACTCACACTAACGTTCCATCTGTGTTGTCCATTCTCATTCTTCCTCAACCTTCCCGCCTTCCATCCCCCTGTCCTGTCTGGAAAGAGTTACATAGCTGTTTCAGGAACCACTGTTTCTTTTGAGCTCTTGATTTTATCTTCTTCCTATCTTATGATATTTTTCTATAGATATACATGTATGCATTATGCATATTCAGCTACAGCAAACTCAATCAGAGGTAATATGGAGGACATGAGCATTGTGGGTAAGGGAGGAGCTCGGGAGATGAATCCTAAGCTATAGAAGCAGCTGAGTTGGATTTGTGGTTCGGATCTGAACCCACAAGTTGAGAAAAATGAAAATTGACAACACAGATGGAGCGTTATGGTGAGTACATAACTTCTTTTTCTCCAATCAGAGTGGCAATGTACAGGTCGCCCAGTATCTAAGAACCACTACTGCACTGACCATGTTTCTGTATTACTTGATCTTATTCTGTCCCAATAGTACAACATCACCTACTGCATACTTAGTCACTTGACTCACATTGCACTACTTTGAATGCACTATTTTCCCTTAAATTACAGCATAACTGATTTTTCCAAATGATAACCATTATCTCATCACAGAATCACTGGCTAAGCCCATAAAAAGATGAGATAAAATCATCTGCAATTAGTTTCCTCACCAAGTTTCAAAACTGATTTGACTTTACGGACGGACACATGCCAGCACAAAAGGTAAAGTCATAAAACTCTGACCTTTAACATTTTGAAGGTCATAGCAAACATGTATAAGGAAACCAGGCAAACAAAAGTATTTCTAAGCATTAGCAAATGGCATTGACTGATATTCTGAGAAGTCCTGCTCTAAGCATCATGCAATCCAGAAAATAAGCATCAAGAAGAAAACTCAGGTATTATTAAAATGCCCAAATTAGTGTACTATGTTAGCCAGATAATGTACAACATAAGGTTGTAGAAATATGGCTTGCCAAAGTTATTGAATGATGCTTGAGAAACATTCACTGCTATAATGCCACATGCTAACTCTAGAGAGTGCATAAGCAGCAAAACTACCACATGCAGTGATTTGATAAAGATGCACTATTGTACATATGACTATTATGTGTCTTGCAAACCATAATAAACCTTGTAAACCTGGGTCAGTCTTTAAAACAAAGGCTGAAATATACAACTATTACTGGCCCAAGGTGGCACCCCATGAGGGTTTAATTAGACATGAAGATGCACCCATAATTTTGCAGCCAGTATACTAATACCTTCCACAGGTCAACTGGCAATACATTGTGAATAGCATAGACCTGAGCACCCACTTTAGTTAATAAAACCAGCATTTTCTTCCTCCAAATCAATCATCAAACTTTATTTGCCTGGATGAAATCCTTAATTTTACATTAAAGTGGTTTAATCATATTTTACAACAAATATGAGCACCTCCTAAAGTTGGGTATAACCTACTTACATCATGAAATACAATATAATAGTTTTTGACATAAAAACATGTTAATTTGGCATTTTGTTTTGTTGGTAAGGACATCTCCTGAAATTCCTCTTATAGGTGCTATCTCCTGTTCTGACATCATGTAGAAATGAACCAACAATAAATTACTATCTGATCTTGAGTATTGATATTTATATTTCCATGCTAACTGGACCAATAAATTACTTTTAATTCTTGGAAAAAAATGATGTCAGTAAAGTCTTTCAAGTAGAACACCTCACTTTGAAAGTTATTGTAAGTAATGTGATAATACTGAAGCTGCACTATAAGAAACAGACTCTGATTTAATTTTAATTGTGCAAAATCATTTCTATAACCTTTAACTTGTCACCTACAGCCTTTCATGACATCATTTTAAGTGTGGTTGTAAAAAAAAATAGCAGATAAATCAAAATAAACTATGCACCAGAGTTTTCTCTTTCCTCAGAGTAAATTGTAACAATATCATCAGCATTAGTGAAAATTAAATTATTTGTAAAACAAAGATCTACTGAATGGCCACTACCAAACTTTAAAAATGATACTCATCACATTGGCCAATAATAATTTAAAGGGCAGATACATTCTGAATTCAAGTATTCTTCATCCTATCATGTAATATTCTGAAAACAAATTAATTTTTTCACTGCTATATAGAATTAAAGCATGCTTCAGCTGTTTTTCAACTTGCTTGGCATTTCAGTGTTATTCATATTTTTAGTATGTTTTATGCTGAGGTCACGTGAAGTCTTCTAATAATTTCTTTAAGAATTTGTATCCCCATCTCTCATATCATGTGGCACATTACTAGTAAGTGCTTTGTCCAAAGAAAAGTCTACATACCAAAATATTTGTAGTTATTTCTGCCTCTAACATGGTCATAAGCCAGCTGATAGCCTGGAATTGCAGGCTTACTGTCAGAAGATATGCCATCTCTCTTTTCACATTTGAGCAAGCACCTGAGACTGGGATAGCATGAAATGTCACTGTCTATAGTCTTTGCGACTGTAGGAGGGAGGACTTCCTAGAAGGCAACTGGAAACTAATAATCTCTTCCTAAAAATCAGTTGAATTTAAGCACTTCCTTCAGCTGACAGAAAAAGCTTTATTACAGTGTCTGTTAAGACAATGTTGGGTATATAGTCTTGTGATACTCATTGGAATATAGTTAATTATATTCTGATTAGAAATCTGAATGCAAGTAACATTTTTATGTACTGATATTTCAGATTAATGGAAAGAATTTTTACAGGTAAGAGTGTGTGTTACAATCTCATATTCTGGGGACACACAGTGTATTGTGAGAAAGAAAAGGCTTAGTCATGTCAACATGTTCATTCCCATCTTGCAACTTAAGGTTGGAAAATAAAATAATAAATGTTAGTGAAAACTAATTGTTTTACTGCAGAGAGGTTTGTATTGCAAATAACAACAAATTAAGAAGAATAATACTTATTTTTTAAAGTTTACCCACAGTAGCCCTTCATCAATCCTAAACCTCCTTAACCAGGAAATGTATGCATATCATGACAAATATTAAGAAAACAAATCAATTGCCTCTGCTATAATATGCCACAATGTGCTCAATGAAATATCTTTAATTATCTTGTATATTTCTTTACATAAGGAGAAAATCTGCATGTCCTAAAATCTGTTCTTGATATTTTCAAATAGTAGTAGTATGTTTTAATGAAAGCAGTGTACTCTATTTAAGTGCTGCCATAATTAAGATGTGTTATTTACTATCTTATGATTATACTTACAAAGCTTTTAGACAGAAGCTGTGAAAAATAGACAACACAATCATGTGAGTAATGTCACCAAGGAAGAAACAGATAACTGAAAAAGTAAGACGCTAAAAGCTCTTATGAATTTTGTCACATAGCTAATAAGTGAGTAAATGTTTTGGGAAAAAGCTCAAAAGAGAATGAAAAAATCTAACAAAAAAAAAAGATTTCTTGTATTGATATTTCATTCTGGAAACTTCATAGAAAATGTAATAAAAACTCTCATATGTTCATGTTTAGCCACTGTAGGCAAGACGTATTTATGAAAGAGACATACTATTTAAAAGGCATTCATTAGGCAAAAGCTAAAAAGCTAATGAGATGCAAAATATTCTCATTGTTTTCTTTTAGATGTGCATCCACAACAAAATATCCAAATATCCACTATTCACTACCGTATAATGATTTTTCGGTTGTGTCTTTACCCATATACATACTATATGTAGTTATATCTCAGAAAAGGCTTAAGTAAGTTGCAGAGAATTTTTATGACTATAAGACCAATGCTGCTTTGCTTGGCATAGAGTGAGCAAGTGACACGTGATTCTGAAAGCACAATAAAAGAAATCAACAACAGCTGTGTAAGAAAAATTTCCATAGAGTGGGCAAGTAACATGTGATTCAGAAAGCATGATAAAAGAAATAGTACAGATGTGTAAGTAAACTTACCTTAATGTGGGCAAGTAACATGTGATTCAGAAAGCATGATAAAAGAAATAGTACAGATGTGTAAGTAAACTTACCTTAATGTGGGCATGTCACGTGATTCAGAAAGCATGATAAAAGAAATAGCACAGATGTGTAAGTAAACTTACCTTAATGTGGGCATGTCACATGTGATTCAGAAAGCATGATAAAAGAAATAGTACAGATGTGTAAGTAAATTTACCTTAATGTGGGCATGTCACATGTGATTCAGAAAGCATGATAAAAGAAATAGTACAGATGTGTAAGTAAACTTACCTTAATGTGGGCAAGTAACATGTGATTCAGAAAGCATGATAAAAGAAATAGTACAGATGTGTAAGTAAACTTACCTTAATGTGGGCAAGTAACATGTGATTCAGAAAGCATGATAAAAGAAATAGTACAGATGTGTAAGTAAACTTACCTTAATGTGGGCAAGTAACATGTGATTCAGAAAGCATGATAAAAGAAATAGCACAGATGTGTAAGTAAACTTACCTTAATGTGGGCATGTCACATGTGATTCAGAAAGCATGACAAAAGAAATAGTACAGATGTGTAAGTAAACTTACCTTAATGTGGGCATGTCACGTGATTCAGAAAGCATGATAAAAGAAATAGCACAGATGTGTAAGTAAACTTACCTTAATGTGGGCATGTCACATGTGATTCAGAAAGCATGATAAAAGAAATAGTACAGATGTGTAAGTAAATTTACCTTAATGTGGGCATGTCACATGTGATTCAGAAAGCATGATAAAAGAAATAGTACAGATGTGTAAGTAAACTTACCTTAATGTGGGCAAGTAACATGTGATTCAGAAAGCATGATAAAAGAAATAGCACAGATGTGTAAGTAAACGTACCTTAATGTGGGCATGTCACATGTGATTCAGAAAGCATGATAAAAGAAATAGTACAGATGTGTAAGTAAACTTACCTTAATGTGGGCATGTCACATGTGATTCAGAAAGCATGATAAAAAAAATAGTACAGATGTGTAAGTAAACTTACCATAATGTGGGCATGTCACATGTGATTCAGAAAGCATGATAAAAGAAATAGTACAGATGTGTAAGTAAACTTACCTTAATGTGGGCATGTCACATGTGATGCAGAAAGCATGATAAAAGAAATAGTACAGATGTGTAAGCAAACTTACCTTAATGTGGGCATGTCACATGTGATTCAGAAAGCATGATAAAAGAAATAGTACAGATGTGTAAGTAAACTTACCTTAATGTGGGCAAGTGACATGTGATTCAGAAAGCATGATAAAAGAAATAGTACAGATGTGTAAGTAAACTTACCTTAATGTGGGCAAGTGACATGTGATTCAGAAAGCATGATAAAAGAAATAGTACAGATGTGTAAGTAAACTTACCTTAATGTGGGCAAGTAACATGTGATTCAGAAAGCATGATAAAAGAAATAGCACAGATGTGTAAGTAAACTTACCTTAATGTGGGCATGTCACATGTGATTCAGAAAGCATGATAAAAGAAATAGTACAGATGTGTAAGTAAACTTACCTTAATGTGGGCATGTCACATGTGATTCAGAAAGCATGATAAAAGAAATAGTACAGATGTGTAAGTAAACTTACCTTAATGTGGGCAAGTAACATGTGATTCAGAAAGCATGATAAAAGAAATAGTACAGATGTGTAAGTAAACTTACCTTAATGTGGGCATGTCACATGTGATTCAGAAAACATGATAAAAGAAATAGTACAGATGTGTAAGTAAACTTACCTTAATGTGGGCATGTCACATGTGATTCAGAAAGCATGATAAAGGAAATGGTACAGATGTGTAAGTAAACTTACCTTAATGTGGGCAAGTGACATGTGATTCAGAAAGCATGATAAAAGAAATAGTACAGATGTGTAAGTAAACTTACCTTAATGTGGGCATGTCACATGTGATTCAGAAAGCATGATAAAAGAAATAGTACAGATGTGTAAGTAAACTTACCTTAATGTGGGCATGTCACATGTGATGCAGAAAGCATGATAAAAGAAATAGTACAGATGTGTAAGTAAACTTACCTTAATGTGGGCAAGTGACATGTGATTCAGAAAGCATGATAAAAGAAATAGTACAGATGTGTAAGTAAACTTACCTTAATATGGGCAAGTGACATGTGATTCAGAAAGCATGATAAAAGAAATAGTACAGATGTGTAAGTAAACTTACCTTAATGTGGCCATGTGACATGTGATTCAGAAAGCATGATAACAGAAATAGTACAGATGTGTAAGTAAACTTACCTTAATGTGGGCATGTGACATGTGAATCAGAAAGCATGATAAAATAAATAGTACAGATGTGTAAGTAAACGTACTTTAATGTGGGCATGTGACATGTGATGCAGAAAGCATGATAAAAGAAATAGTACAGATGTGTAAGTAAACTTACCTTAATGTGGGCAAGTAACATGTGATTCAGAAAGCATGATAAAAGAAATAGCACAGATGTGTAAGTAAACTTACCTTAATGTGGGCATGTGACATGTGATTCAGAAAGCATGATAAAAGAAATAGTACAGATGTGTAAGTAAACTTACCTTAATGTGGGCATGTGACATGTGATTCAGAAAGCATGATAAAAGAAATAGTACAGATGTGTACGTAAACTTACCTTAATGTGGGCATGTGACATGTGATTCAGAAAGCATGATAAAACAAATAGTACAGATGTGTAAGTAAACTTACCTTAATGTGGGCATGTGACATGTGATTCGTAAAGCATGATAAAACAAATAGTACAGATGTGTAAGTAAACTTACCTTAATGTGGGCACATAACATGTGATTCAATAAGCACAATACAAGAAACTGACAATACAGTTGTATAAGTAAATTTATTACAATAGAAGATGTTCAAATGATCACTTCTGCAGTAGCCTAAGCTATAAGGGTTATATCCTGCATATAATATAACAGGTAGACAGCTTCCTAACCTTCAGGACACATTCTGTGCACCCAAAATATCAGGCGACTTGAGCTGAGCTAATTAAAAAGACAGGTTTGAACACCAAACCCTTCACATCTTTCATATCAACTGAAAGAGAGAGACTGAGCCCTGAGAGAACATTGCTAGGAGCAACAAAAAATAAATGTCTACACATTATCATAAAAAAATACACCAAAACAAGGGGGATAAGGAGGGAGTGGCTACTGCATCAGTGATTCGACCATCTACTGTTGTGGTAGGCTTATTTACACAACTATATGGTCTTCATATTGATCACTGTTGCAGTAGCCTAAGCTATATGGGTAGAATACCATAGCTTAGAACAACTGGAAAGTGGTAGCAGAAAGCTCCAGGATCCCCTGAAAAATATTCTTAACCTAGACCAGGAGAAGGAATCAAGTTTGTAGTGCTTTGTAAAAGTATATGCAGAGGACAGTTGCTGCTTCTAGAATACTTCTACAGTCTAACCATTTCCAAAAAGCCATAGATACCCTGAGCCAGTATCACAAACTAGCACCTTACCCACTGAGAAGAAAAAAATACACACACTTCACTATAATTGGCTGATTGCTACATTTTATAAAGTTAGATCCACATTGTAGCCATAGGTTTATTGCATTTATATCCACCCCATCTCTTCCATTGAAGAGTAAAAAAAAAAAAAAACTTTACTGTAATAAGCTAATGGCTATATTTTAGCCATTGGCTTATTACAGTTACATCCATACATCCATTCCCCCAAAACCAAAAAAAACAGCCAGTCCTTCTACTGGCATATCTCCCCCTCCTCCTGCCCCAGTCATTCAGGTCATATTTCTGTGCCCCACATTTTTTATGAAAAAAAATATCTCTTCTTAAAATTTACTAAACTGCTTGCTACAAATGCAGTAAGCAGTTGCTAAAGTTTGTATCCTGCCTGCACGAAGCACTATAGTGGTCAGGTTTTACTTAAAATAAATAAATAAATAATTTTAAAGTATAGCAAACTGCTTGCTGCACTGGCTACAGTTTGTTTCCTGCCTGCATAGAGCACTACGTTGTTCAGGTTTTACTTAACAAACAAAAAAAAAAAAGAGAGAGAGAGAGAGATTTTCATTTTTTTTTTTTTACTTTTAAACTGCAGCAACTAGTTACAACATTAGCAAGTGGTTGCTACAGTTTAGGCCACTCATGGAGTACTACAGCTGTCAGGATTGACTGCAAAGCTAAGAGAGATCCATATCGGCTGATCACACTCCCTCAACACTTTGCTCCAAGGACAGTTGCCCTCTCATCCTACACTAGCCATGCTACTATCTTGACCTTTTTTAGATATGTTTTGTTATGGTGGGAATAGCAAAAGGTAATAGCCTGAGACAACTATTTGGAAAGGTATCTTTTGATGCATGATGTCCTTTCTTCTTAGCTTCACAAGAAATGAATAACTGATTGGAAGTGATGAAAGATTTTGTTCTGTCAATATAGTACCTGAGTTGCCAGCGTACCTCCAAGGTATGTAGTATCCTTTCTTCTTCATTTCGGCATTCAGGAAATAACACAGGGAGATGGATAGTTTGGCTAGATACTACTTTAGGCATAAAAGAAAGATTACTTCTCAAGGAAACTCTATCTCTGTTGAATATGCTATAAGGACAACACTCCTTAGGATCTTGCAAATCAGATACCCTTCTTGCAGAGGTCAAAGCAACCAGTAAAACTGTTTTCTATGTTAAGAATCTAAAATCAGCCAGATGAGCTGCTTCAAATGTAGCAAGTTCATAGGTTAGTACTAAGCTAACTGCCCTTGTGAGCCATTTTAAGCCTAGCCAATTATCCCTTGTGAGACTCAAACCCTGCACCTTGTGTTTGTAAGGCAAGCACCTTAACCATTAAGCCACCCTCCCATCCCCTTGTTGGCTTTTCTAGCACAAAATGAAGATCCCAAGGAGACAACACCAGTTTAGTCAGAGTTTTTTTATGCAATATCTCTTTCTAAAACATTTTGACATGGGAATGCCTTAAAAGAGGATTCCATGGACAGACCATAGGAAATTAACTCACACAAATATAAATGGTGTTGGCACTAACTAGGAACTATTTTACATTTGCTAATATATGATCTTCTAGTACCTGACTTTCTTGCCTCCTTTACTACTGGATGCACCTTCTCAGTAAACAGGTACCTAACAGGTATTAAGACCCTATCATCTAGGAAGTCAGATGAGGTTTTTTGCCATCAGGATGTATCAAACATGCCTGTTCTTCTGTGAGTAGATCCAGTCTGTAAGGAAGCTTGTGGTAATCATCCCTGGCCAGTTCCAAAAGATGGAAGAACCAGTGATGCCTGGGCCAGAAGCCGGACATTATAATAGTCTGGAGAGATTCCTTCTGATCCTGCAAAAGAACACTGGATATTAGTAGAAAGGATGGAAAAGCATACAGGAACATTTCTCTCCAAGTGAAAGAGAATGAATCTGTCTTCAAGCCTTCTTGCATTGAGCTCTGGAGCAGGATTTTGCAATCTGATTGTTCAGCAAATAGGTCTTTTGAGGAACTCCTCACAGATGGATCAATTCTTGGAAGACACTCTGATATAGTTTCCACTCATGAGGGTCTTCCTTTGTCCTGCTCAGCTTGTCTGCCACATAGTTTTGCTCTGACAAAATGTAGGAAGCCTGGAGAGCGAGACTGTGAAGTAAAGCTGTACCTCATACAAAAATAGCTAGTCTGCATAGGGGTTAAGACCTTGTTTACCTTTGGTTGGTTTTGCACCACATCACAGTGGTATTATCCACAATAACTTGAAGTGGTCCTGGGGACCAAAGGTAATTCAAAGAATTAAGTGCCTTCATAAGGACAAGCATCTCTTTTATATTTATATGCTCATGTTTATCTTTGTTATACCATATATCTTGCACCTTGCACTGCTCCACAAGCAAAGTCTGTGATGTCTAACTGCTTTGGAGCAGAAAGGGAGACAACCAGATCTGGACTCAGGGATATTTGATGTCTTCACCAAGGGATTTCTCTTCTAAGAAATTCCACAATTGGAATTTGAAAAAAAATAATGGGTGTTGTAATGGGAACAGAGACTTCAGATGCCATTGTATCTTTCTCACATGCAGTCTTGCCAGAGGTATCATGAGAATCATATGTGGCATTAGATCCAAAATCCTGCAGTATTCCCTCACAGTGACTGAAGTAGATTTAAATATAGCTCTATTTTTTGGGGGGGAAGAAAAGTTGTTTGTACTGAGGTTTCTAATGGACTCCCCAGGAGCACAATCCTGTGTGATGGAATAAAAAAAAAACCTTTAAATGGTCTCTTGGAATCTCAGCATGCATATGAGATCTGTTACCCAAGTGAGGGATTCCTGATATTTTGAAAAGGACCCTGCAAAGATAAGCAAGTCATCTTAATAGGGGATGGCCTGACTGTTTTAGAATGAAATAGTAATGCACAAAAAACACAAAAACTGGCAGGCCAAAAATAGCCATAAAGATGTCAGAGTGGGCTATTGGATAAGAAGGAAATTATGTATTGTTACTATTATGCAAGAAGCTCAGAATTTCCTAGTAGAAGATATTCAAAAAGATTAAGAGAAAAATTAGAGGAAAGAAAAATACTTGCAGAAGAAAAACTACCAAAAGTTTAAATGCAGATTTATATTCATTAATACAACAGATTCAAGAGAAACATCATAAACATTATATAGACCAAGAAACCGTGGACCTTTTGGAAAAAGAAGTGACTGAGGAGGTGCAAACATATAAACAGCAAAACCAAGGACTTTTGAAATGTATAAAAAAGAAACATGGACAATGGAAAGAAAGACAGCTCTGATATGATGTAATAATATCTAGAAAAAACGGCAACAAGTAAATACATGCGAATCTCCGAAACGGACAGACCCCTTCACAAACCAGGCACAGTCCAGAAGTAATCCAAAGGAAAACCAAGTATTCCAGCTATAAAATGTTCCACTGTTGTAAAATAAAAGCACAATCCAGTTGTAAAACCTACTACACTTTATTTCTGTTAAGCGCTTTTCGTCTTGCTTATAGCGAGACTTCTTCAGACCACATACAGTTACATCACACTGTGGTATAAAACCTGTTCCACTCTCAACTTCCCCTTGAATTAATTACACAAGTAAACTGTGCTGCTTGATTAGTAATTGATAAATGATACAACAATTAAGTTAGTGCTTCACTGTTGCTTAGATTTCAATAAATGAAACTCTTAAATAATGTGCTGTGTGTGTTGCTTACATTAAAAATATGTAGGCTCTTGCTGAAATACATGAATTGCATCATACGATAATTAAATCAATTTTATAGGTTTGTATCGTGTTATGAATTTATATTTATATTTAAAATAGATACTTGTTTAAAATACATAGTTGAAAAACATAGTTAAAAAATTATTATGAATTTATATTGGAATAAATACTTGTTTAAAATGATTCAAGACATTAATACATAAATCACCTCTACCGAAACTGTTACAACTATTTGCTTGAAGCATGCAGTATTTAAATGAATTTAAGTATCTAACAAATCTTATCTAACAAACCTGTCTGAAGTACATTTCCTGAAGTTTATAAAACAAACAGCGCTAGTCCTAAATTGCCTGATAATGTGCATTCAGAAATGATGAATAATAAATGATAAATGATAAATGAATAAATAAGCAGGGCTGAGGAAAGGCAAGGGAAAGGGGGGAGGGAGGCTAAAGGGGAAAAAGAAGGGGAGGAAAAGGAATTCTACAAAACTTTCTATGTACCCTCTAGAGTGCATGTTTAAATTTGCGACTTTATGAATAAATTATCTTGAAAGGCTCTTCAATTTCAATATACAAGCTATTGAATATATTTCATTTGTTTTATAAATGTCAGGAAATGTACTTCAGACAGGTTTGTTAGATAAGATTTGTTAGATACTTAAATTCATTTAAATACTGCATGCTTCAAGCAAATAGTTGTTACAGTTTTGGTAGAGGTGATTTATGCATTAATGTCTTGAGTTGTTTATGTATTAAGTTTTGTTTTAAGTAATAGACTTAGTAGAAGTGAAACATTTTAAGTATGTATTCTTAACTATGCATTTTAAACAAGTATTTATTCCAATATAAATTCATAATAATCTTTTAACTATGTTTTTCAACTATGTATTTTAAACAAGTATCTATTTCAAATATAAATATAAATTCATAACACTTGATACAAACCTATAAAATTGATTTAATTATCGTACGATGCAAGTTCATAATTTCAGCAAGAGCCTACATATTGTTAATGTAAGCAACACACATAGCACATTATTTAGGAGCTTCATTTATTGAAATCTAATTAACAGTGAAGCACTAACTTAACTGATGTATCATTTATCAATTACTAATCAAGCAGCACAGTTTACTTGTGTAATTAATTCAAGGGAAGTTGAGAGTGGAACAGGTTTTATACCACAGTGTGATGTAACTGTATGTGGTCTGAAGAAGTCTCACTATAAGCGAGACGAAAAGAGCTTAACAGAAATAAAGTGTAGTAGGTTTTACAACTGGATTGTGCTTTTATTTTACAACAGTGGAACATTTTATAGCTGGAATACTTGGTTTTCCTTTGGATTACTTCTGGACTATGCCTGGTTTGTGAAGGGGTCTGTCCATTTTGGAGATTCGCATGATGTAATATCTATGCAAAGTAGAAAAACAAAGTAATCAATACACAAAAAAGCACCTCCAAAAATATTTGATGAGAAATACGGTAAACCCACCCAGATATGGAAACTTTCACAATGCAAAAAATAAGATCACAAAGGGGTAGTGCAAAAGATTAGCAAAGAAGACATTAAATAAAAAGAAGTTGATGTTTTGGAATACAGTGAAGGCTTTACTGTAGAAAGTCTAATACAGGTCATGTCATAGCGTGATGGAACAATTAGTCCCCATAATAAGCAGAAACAGAGTGGGACACATCTAAAGAAGAAATATGGACATGGGAAAGAAAAAGATATTTAATATGGAGCAATATTTGTGCAAAGGAGAAAGCAAAACTAATCAATACAAAAAGAACAGCACTCAAGATATTTGAAGATAAATACAGGCAAAGGCATCCAGATATGGCAAATTTTAAAATACAGAACATAAGAAAATAAAAGGGGGAATGTAGAAAAGAGGATTAGTAATGGAAAAATTAAGGAAATAAAAACTGAGGTTATGGATTACCTGCAAAGTAAAGGATTTAGTATAGAAAATCCAACTCTGGTAATGTCACACCATGATAGAACAGTGAGTTCCCAAATTAAGGAAAAACATGTGGAAAAGGAAGCACCTGATCATTTGCCACATGAAGATACTCTAGAGCTTTTAGGAGGAAAGCAGCACAAAAGATCAGATGGAGTTGCATAGCATGGTAAGGGACAGGAAATGGTGGCGACGCTGATACAGTCAATGTTGTGGAGTTATAGGCTAGTGAGTTCCCATATGAAAGAGCAAAGGATGAAGCAGGATACAGTCGGAGAGACTACCTCCAGGATTCACGAATGACTGATGTCCGTGCAGGATCAGTGTAGGAGCTCCTGCATGGAAAATGGACACCAAGCGATCCAGGAAAGTGCCATTTTCATGTGCATGAGAGGCCCTACACTGATCCTGCATGGAAAGCCGGGTAAAAAACATGCAAATGAAGTGATTTTGCAATCCACGAAGCTGGCCGGACTCTGTGCAGGAACAGTGCCAGAGCAGAAATGTATTCACTTAGTAACTGAATACATTTCTGCATCTGAACAAACAGAGGCAGGACAGCTTATGGAAAGCATGCATTACAGTCAAACACACATGCCAATGGCCAAATATAAGGCCAATGGCATTAATAAAAGTTTTATTATTTTTTTTTTTTAAATTAAACTTTTATTTTTTTTTTGGCCGATCACTTGGTTAATTTTAATATAATTCTGCATTTTGCCATTATAGTCCATGGCATGCAGAATGTAAACAATACCAGGGAGCACTGGTTGCCAAGAGAAAAGGGTCCATTTAAGTGCAGTAACTAATGGATTACACACTGGGGTATGCAAATGAGGGGAGTTATACTGAATCACAGATTTCCTCAAAGTGACAGCTTGTACCTAACTGTGTAAGTACAACAATACAACAGTGCAAGTGTAAGAGCTGAATGACTTCATAAGGGGGTGTGTCATGCTTGCTGTAAGAGCATTGAAGCTCTGTGGCCCATGTTTGCTCTTAGCTAAGCACAGCTAAGGAAGGGGGTGTGTCAGATGAGCCTGAGCACTGTGTATATAGACTAAATGGGTGTGCGCGCCATGCACTGGGATTTAAACCAAAAAAAAAAAAAAGGAAAAAAGAGGAAAAGGCAGCACTGTTTACATGTGAGCAGTGGGTATGCGCGGCATGCCTCGAGGCTTAAATAGGGAGGAACTGGGAAGGAGAAACAACACTAAGAAAGCAATTAACGAGAACTAGCATAGCTGCCAGGTGGAATGTATCAGAATCAGCCAATTACACATGCAGCAGCCCAGCACACTAATATAAACTATGCAAAAACCCTACAGACTGTTTTTTTCCCACAAATGCTACACCATCTGTGTACACAGATGGGGGATTTTTAACTGGAAAAACTAACTAAAACTATTAGAGGCTGCAGCTGCTTTACTCCATCTATATGTGCTAGAGACTGAGGGTGGTGAGGAGGAGAATGCTGACAACCAACCCACAGTGAGGAGGAGGAGAAGAGTGTACAGACCCAGGGTAACCTACCAGGGCCTACATGAGCTGGAGATAGTAGACTGCTATAGGGTGGACAGGGACAGTCTACAGCAAATCGCTGAGCTGTGCCAGCCACACCTTACACACAGAGCTAATAGAGGGGAACCCACCCCAGTGGATACCAAGGTATGTCTAGGCCTAAGAATACTAGCCACAGGTACCTTCCAAAGACCAACTGGGGATATTATGGGGGTCTCACAGGCATCAATATCCAGGGTACTCTACCAGTTCCTGGATGCCATGACACAACATGCCAATGAGCACATATATTTCCCCACCACTTGTGAGGCGCTGACCACACGTATGCGTCTCTTCCACCATGTAGCAGAATGCCCTGATGTAATTGCTGCTATAGACTGCACACACATCCACATCAAATCACCACCCAGTGAGCAGGGCAGGGTCTACATAAACCGCAAGGGCTTCCCCTCCAACAACTACCAGGTCATGGGCGATGCCCAGGGCATTATCTTGAATGTGTGTGCTGGCAGCCCTGGAAGCTATCACAACTCCCACATCTGGCATTGCTCACAGCTGTATCAGGCATTTGACAGGGGGACATTCCATATGGCCATCTAGTGGGGGATGCTGGCTATGCATTGGAGCCATGGCTAATGACACCCACCAGAAATGCACACACAGCTGAACAAGAACACCATAATGAGGCACATGCCCAAACCAGGATGATTGCAGAGTGTGTGTTTGGGATGCTCAAGTCATGGTTCCACTGCCTTGACATATCTGGTGGAACCTTGTAGTACTCTACAGCTACATGTACACAAATGTTCATAGTACATGCCATGCTACACAATATGATCCTGTGGAAACAGCTGCAGCAGAAACAGCACAGGGCATGGCCACACAGTCCTCCACCATTGCCAAGGCCAGCACAGAGGGACTCGGAGGAGGAACATCCTGAGCCTGCCCATGTAAGCAGAAGGAGGTGTGCACAGTATTCCCAGGCCTTGGCAAAGAGGCAACACATAGCACACACACTGACACTGTAGAGACCCAGGGACTGACACCTCTCTCCAACTCGCACATACAGTAAAAAGGATGCCAAAATGACACTACCTGAACGTTACCATGTCCAGGGAGTGTACTATGTGCATCCAACATAGTTAGCCCTCCAGCACTGTTCTCAATACTGTCCCAGCAATAAGGTAAATCACTCTTCCTATCAATTACTGAATGGAGTAGTATCTTCTCATACTTGTATGTATGATATTGATGCAAGCATGCAAGGGAATTCAGTGGCTGAATGGGATAGCAGCAGACAGCTATACGGGACAGCAGGAAATTCCTAACAAATAGTGGTGTCAACATACTAGGCAGCACTATACAAGGTGACAATCCCCACTGCATACATGTGATGGCCCAAAGAACTGTGGGTGTCAGTAGGTCACACCCATGGATGTCACTGAGGGTCACATATCCACCACCAGCCTCACCCAGCAGGACAGGTGTAGATGACCATGAAAAAAGGCTGGGCTAAGCCCCCCAAATGATGGCAATGGTGAACCCCCACCAGACCTATACAGACATACTACAACAGGTCTGGCAGTTGCATTCTAGTTCTTAAGGGTAAGAAGTATGAAACTGAAATATATGCCATTAAAATCTAACATGTGTACTCTACTGATATGCCTCCTGTCTGCATGATAGGTCACAATACAATATGAAATGGAAGGCAACAGAGTAACTGAAATACCAGTACAGTCATTTCAAATGTTAAAGTCTGCAGGTATGCACCCCCCCCCCCACACACACACAATCCCATGTAGAAATGCAGTAACAAATGGCCTGCAGCACTCTCAAATGGCCTACAGTCCTCTGGCAAAGACCCATGCCTCACCCATAGTGCCAATGTACGGAATGTCAGGGGGTCCCAACTAACAAACTAACACAGTAAACGGAAAAAAAAAATGCAAGGTCATGTTGACAAATGCCAGTAATATGCCTCCCCCATGTCCTACTGCAAGGACTGTGGATCAGGCCATAAATACTACTGGGATAAAGGCCCAACTATAGGGATACGTCTGAAATATTGCTTACATAATGTTAGGTGGGGGAGAGAATAACAGAGGGGGGGTGTAGAAACATGGACGTCATGGAGTGTGTGAAGTCTGAAACTTTAATGTCAGCCCATACTACTCCCGACTGCAAACCCATGAAAGAATAGCCAGAAAACCACTTGTAAACCACAATGTGAAGGTAAACTGACCAGATATATGAGTCCTGCCTCTGGATAACCTGGATGTATCTGTACAGCTGAGAGGTATGGCCCCAGCTGGATATGGCCACCACAATGTGAAGGTAAACTGACCAGATATATGAGTCCTGCCTCTGGATAACCTGGATGTATCTGTACAGCTGAGAGGTATGGCCCCAACAGGATATGGCCATTCAGTGAAGTTGAGAAAAGCTCAAGGAGGAGAAGCCCAGCCAACATACTAACAAGGTGCTGCACCATTTACACAGAACCAGCTGTCTATTTCTGTAGCTACCCCTACACAATGGCAGGTGTGTGCCAGAATGTGTAGTCTATATGCCTCAGAATATTGGTTTCAGCTTCATTCATCTTGTATTTCCCAGCAAATAACTGTGAGTGAAGAATAATAACTGTCAGTAGTTGATGACATCACCCATCACAGTGTAAAACAGTACATATGTCAGAATATCTATGCTACAACCAAACATGTCACACAAGCAGCACAGGCAGCAATAGTTACAGTATCCCCTGTATGTTGTATCGCCGTATTAGCAACCTAGCTACAGATATCCTGCAGAAACAGTTTGCTAAGTGTAGTTGTAGCACACAAAACCCTAAACTGGAGTCCAACCCTCCCTGGAATGGATGCACACAGTCAATATAGAAGGTCATACTGGGCATGCTCCTACACTTAGAGAAATTAAGCCCATGTCTCACAACACAGTGGACTACAGATATTGGTTATTCGCAGTTGTCTATGTGCACACACACACACACACACACACACACACACACACCAAATTGTACACCACTGATACTTCACTCACACACACATTGAATAGGAATACACACACATATCTAAGACCAACATAATATAATATGTCAAACATAGACACACACAGACGTGGGGAAGAGAAAGACAGATAGCGACAGAGAGAATCCCATTATGAGGCCTGTCCCACCCACTACACATCCCAATGGCCTATATCACATGATGTGCTGATGTCTTTCACTGTAGAAATACCTTTGGTTAGCCCTCAGCCCTATAGTGTCAGTGGTGCTTGTGATAAGTGTGTAACACTACAGTACAAATAAGTATCCATGTAGCAGTTGTATCTCAGTCCTGTCAAATGTAAAGTTGTGTGTAAGTGTGTTTCTAGATGAATGTGGTTGAAGCCATTCACACTCACTAAACCTCCCTTACCCCTCCTTCAGCACTGCTGCTGATGTCACTCACCTTCAAAGATACCTTTGGACAGCTATCCAACGTATAAGCTCCGTGGCACTTGTGATAGCTGTGTAATACTGTAGCATAGCAAACTAGTTAGGTAGGAGTTCCGATCCTGGCAACTGTGTAAATGTGATTGTTTGTGTGAGAGACTGTGTGTATACTTGTAGAGACCTGATTTTCTGGTCATTCACACTTACAACACTTCCCTTACCCCACCTTTAGCACTGCTACTGATGTCATTCACCTTCAAAGATACCTTTGCACAGCTCTCAAACATGTAAGCTCCATGGCATGCACAATAAATATGGAACAATGTAGTAGCAATAACTGCATAGATAGGGGTTTGAATTTCATCCCTGGCAAGTGTTTGTGTGTGTACATGCATATGTCTGTACTTAAAAGATTTTGGCCCCATTTGCACCAAGTACACATCTCAGTACCTGACTTTAGCAGTCCTGCAGATATCATCCACCTTAGAAGTAATTCTTGGCAACCCTAAATCATGTAAGGTCAGTGGTGCATGTGGTAAATGTGTAACTATAATGGTTTGAAAAGATAGGTAGATAGAGGTTTGAGCCTCACCCCTGGCAAATGTAAATGTGTGTGTAGGGTAAAATATTTTTTGGAATCTCTCACCCACTATATCACCCAATGCCAGTATTTACAAGGGCTGGTGATGCTCCTCACCTTAGAAGTACCTTGAGACAACATCCATCCTATAAGCTCCCTAGTGCATGCGATAAATGCAGTACACTGTAGTAGCAATACACAGCTAGATAGGGGTTTGAAATTCAGTACTGGAAAGTGTGTGTGTGTGTGTGTGTGTGTGTGTGTGTGTGTGTGTGTGTGTGTGTGTGCGTGCGTGTGAATGTGGTACACTGTAGTAGCAATACATAACAAGGTAGGAGTTTGAAACTCAGTACTGGCAAGTGTGTGTGATCAGTGTCAGGGATGGTGTGATTGTGTGTTAACAGGAACCATTAGTGGTGGGTTTTGTTAAATTGCATTGTTACCTCACAGCAAGAGGTTCTCCCATTTGATTCTCGGCTGGGCTTGGGAGTGCCTTCTGTGTGGAGTCGGCATGTCCTCCCCATGGTTGGGTAGCGTTCGAAAGACATGCGTGCGTAAATGGGCGTGCCTTCATTGACGGTCGGGCGTCGAGCTGGCACCTCGGCATTTCATAAAAATCTACTGCCAATCAATAGTGGACCGGAGTTCCGCTGTGGCGACCCCTTACTGGGAAAAAGCCGAAAGACAAACAATTATGTTGATGACGTAGTATATGTTGCAATGTCCACATTACAAGGCCAACAGTTGTCAAACACTGTAGAGGCTGGTGTAGACAATCCACAGCCCTAAATGTCTAGTGCCATGTGCAATGACTACATGACAGTATGGATTAGTGAACAATATAGGCAACCCTTCTAATACTCAGAGACCACTCTCCACCCACGTATCATACATAAACACACTTGGCTAGGCAACAGCCACTATATTGGTAGTTCCCCTGCATATTGCCTCACAGATAGTACCCACAGTGTGATTGCAGTGGGCTACATGCCTGTTGACCACAAGAGTGCTACTGACATCAGAAAGTATTTTGATGTGTTACATCTCCTGACTGAGTGTATGTTATCCAGCAAGTAAAAAGATATGGCACCCTGTTCCATCCCCTCAGTAGCCCAATCAAAGTGTACAGTGGCTCTTTTGACATGTTCCCCACTGGACACCTGCAACTACTGTAGAGTCTGCAACTGTACCCCACAAAGGGAATACCATGCCTTATACACATGCCCTGTATGGACAGACACCACTAACTCCACTGAATACCCATATCATACTGTCAATACAGGTGCAATCACTACCTCAGTTACATAGCCAGGTCTCACCAAATGAGGTCAAGAATGCTACATCATAAGATACCAATCTGTCCACACAACATGCCCCACAGACATCAAGCACACTTCCACACATCAAAGAACATGCATGTGGGATATGTGCACAACCCAGACACTGTCCATATTATGGAATATAGATTGCATACATGGGAAGCAGTGCACATCACTGCCCACCCACAACAGAAATCTGGATGAGTTGATGGGGAATAGAATACCCACCTGGGGTCCACTCCAGTGACTAATGTGGCCTGATGCCAGGGTATTCCCTTGGGCTAGCCTTGTAGAGCCTTCAGGCTCATTCACCTACTACACACCTATGAAGCAATGAACCTATGGATCTCAGTTCTGGCAAGTGTTTGTGTGTGTGTGTGTGTGTGTGTGTGTGTGTGTGTGTGTGTGTGTGTGTGTGTGTGTGTGTGTGTGTGTGTGTGTGTGTGTGTGTGTGTGTGTGTGTGTGTGTGTGTGTGTGTGTGTGTGTGTGTGTGTGTGTGTGTGTGTGTGTGTGTATGTGAATATTAATCCCAGTGTGTTTGGTTAATGAATATCCCCCGTGGCTGTGGTTATTAGCAATCAGAGGAGTGTCCATACCAGAACATGTACCACTCTTCATTCTACAACAGATGTTGTACATCAACATATACCTATGTACAACCCTCAGACCTATAATCTGTAAGGCATATGCAATCACTGTGTTACAGACCAGGGATTACCATGCACATACTGTACCCTGCCTATCACATGGAGGATATGTCACCACACTTCCATACCCTGTGGCCTTGCCGAAGGGCCACATCCTGATGACACACAGATGTCTAGAATGTAAATGGGATACAGCATGTGACAACACATTCACTCAACACTTCACTTGTGGGGGGAGAGAGGGGTAAAGATGGCACTGAGTGTGATGCCAAGACTGTAGCCAAAATCTGTTGTCTCAGGATAGGTATTAGCTTTGTGCAGTAACTTCCAGCACTTGTGTTTAATGAATTGGAAGTTGTTGATGCAACTATCAAAGGCTGTTGTGACTGTTGTCACTGTCTGCTGCATCTCTGCTGCCATAGATGCCTGTCTGGGATTCCATGAGGGATCCAAAGTTGTGTCTGAGGCTACTAAGTGAGTCCAACAGTCATGGACATCACCTTTCCCTGCAACAGTGTCCTCCTTCTGATGTACACTTTAGTAATGGCAGGGGACCATCACATTGTCTCCCAGTGTTTGAAGGACAGTGTCTGGGTTCTGTTGGCTCTGGCTTGTACCATGCATTCATGTACCTTTTTGTACAATGTCTATGTGTATGGTTCCACAGTCATGCAGCTACTTCCCATTGCCATGGGTGCAGTGAAGATATCCACCCCTGTTTTTATGGCTGCAAAGTTAGCGTTGGAGGGGTTTTGCCATGTGGTTCTCTTTGTGGGGGTGTGGCTGACATGTTGAGTTCCATGTTGATTACAGCCTGTGTGAATCTCACCATGCAGGGATTGACATCTGGGGATGAGCAACAGTCCCACATTTAAGTGGTCAACACAGGTCAAGGTTGTTACATCCTCTACCAGGGGCCAGTATGAGCTGGTCCAGGGAAATGGAAATGATGAATCCAAGAAGTGTTGGGCCACTGTACTGGTGCTTGGTTACATTCCTCAAGTGATGGAGGGGTAGTTGAAGACTCGTACTATGTCAGTGTTGCATTGGACCATCAGAGATGGCAGGGTATTGAGGAATGTGCATTCACATTCTAGGGAGATAGATGTGGACCCATAGCAGGCTATGGTCTGGATTGCACTATTACCCCAAGGCAGTTGTACCGGAAGTATCTCCAATGCATTATGATGGGATACTAGTCTGGAGGTGTTCCTATCCATAATGAATATGGAGAGAACACCACCTGTGGAGGTATGGTGTGGTCCATGTTTGGGGAATGACAGCTGTGAAATGCATCATAGCTCGATACTGCAGGTCTGCTGTCTGCTGCTGAACCACCTTTCCATTAAAGCAGACATGTGTACTCCACTCCAACTGCTATGAGTGACTGCATCCTGACAGTTAGATGTCTACTATTGAGCAGCATGTCCCTCAGATTGCATACATGTGTAGCTGTTATGGTGGTAATAACATTAGGAATACTGGCTAATAAGGCACCATAGGGGTGGCAAGACACTTAGCCATTACCTGGCAACCCAGCAATAACTGATGTAAGACATCCATGGCAAGTCATTGGGTTCTGTCAATCATGCCATCCCAAGCAGAGAGTTTCTGGATCCCCTGAGAATGACACATAACATGTAAGCCAATGTTGCAGTCAACCATCTGTTGATAGTACCACAACATCATTATGGGTGACAGCAGTACACTGCCCAGGGCTACTGTCACACCTGTCTGGACTGCATAATCAGAGAGTTCAACCATGTCTCCTGTAATGTAGTCCAGGGAGGTGTGTCCCAAGTCATTCACACCCACATGGATATGGAGTGATACTCATAGCTGTTGTGGGGTGACATGATTGGGTGTGTCATGTGTTAGATGCTGGCATGTGATTGATATTTGTCTGTTACCTGCTCCATATTCAACTTAGTGAGTGGGATGTGTGCCCCTTAGTATTAAGTTACCCATGATTTCTGTATTGTGCAAGGTGGTTAGCCTTAGGGGCTTAGGTTGGTGGAACACTGTGTAGGTTAAATATGTGTCCCTTGGCATGTGGCATGTGTCAGTGTCTGAGTGGGTGTCTGCCTTGCTGGTCTGTGCTGTATGGGTAGATGTCCATTGAGTGCCTCAGGGAAGGTGGGTGTGTGGCTTTTCACTGTATGTCATGGCTGTCAATGTGGGTGTCATGGTGAGCTGTGTGTTCCACATAGTGTGGTGCAGGTGTTGATTTATCCTCTTGACCTGCTAGTCCAGTATTTGCCAGTGAGTGCATATGTCCACATTGGATGATATATGGGTAACCCTCATAGGTCTGAGTATTTGGAGTTTAGTTGGGAGTGTTGTCTGTGTACATTTGGCAGTTGCAACAGTGCTCCAGAATGGACAAGTGCACCAGGTTAATGGGTGAAAGTACAGATAACCCCCTTCAAACATGCCAGGAGAGGTGGACATAACTAGTAAGTACTGGGGCAACATCTGTGATGAACAAGTACTGCTGATGGCTCACAGGTGTGCCACACTTCTTGATACAATAACCTTGTGATGTGCCAAGCCATAATGCTAGTTGAAGTACAAGACAGAAAGAACTAGCATGATTTACGGATGGAACAGAAAGCAGTCTGTCTCCTACCTGTAATACTTTACCACAGCTGTGCAGTTATCAGCAGCTTTGGCCATGTGAAAATTCAGTAAGCTCTGTATTGCATGTGATAACTGAGTAAAACTATAGTAGACATACCTAGATAGGCAGGAGTTCTAATCCCAATACAACAAGTGTGTGTGTGTGTGTGTGTGTGTGTGTGTGTGTGTGTGTGTGTGTGTGTGTGTGTGTGTGTGTGTGTGTGTGTGTGTGTGTGTGTGTGTGTGTGTGTGTGTGAATCATGTACTGTCTGGCTCATACCATTTTTGACCTGTGTACTACCCTTTATTCCAATTTAGTAGACCTGTTGATGTCATCCACTTTAGAAGTACTTTTGGAAGAGGTGGAAATGTATCAGCTCAGTGTTGTGTCTCATAACTGCTTAACGCTATAGCAGAATTACCTAGATTGGCAAAAGTTCTAATCCCAATACTGGCAAGTGTGTGTGTGTATGTATGTATGTGTGTGAATCATGTACTTTCTGGCTCATACCAGTTTTGACCTGTGTACTACCATTTACTCCAGTTTAGTAGACCTGTTAATGTCATCCACCTTAGAAGTACCTTTGGAAGAGTTGGAAATGTATAAGCTCTGTGGCATGTTTCATGACTATGTAGCACTATAGTAGGATTACCTCGGCAGGCAGGAGTTCTAATCTCAATACTGGCAAGTGTGTGTGTGTGTGTATGTGTATGATTCATGTACTGTCTGGCTCATACCATTTTTGACCTGTGTACTAACCTTTACACTTCCCTACACTCCAATTTAGTAGACCTGTTGATGTCATCCACCTTAGAAGTACCTTTGGAAGAGGTGAATATGTACAAGCTCTGTGGCCCATCTCAAAACTGTGTACAACTATATTAGGAATACCTAGAGAGGCAGGTGTTCTAATCTTAATGCTGGCAACTGTTTGTGTGTGTGTGAGGATCATATCTTGTGTGGCTTATACCATTTTGATATGTATAACATACACAGCTGGTGACCACCTCCCACTGCCATTACTTTATATACTGTGGTAACAGCATCTGCCTCACATGCAGCAGGTTAAACCACTGTACAGTCCTCTGTACAGATGTGTCTGGAATGTCCATATGGTTGAAACCTATACGTGGTCGGACATGGTCTGTGTGCCTTAACAATGCCCATGTACATGATATTATAGCCAATAGGCCACAGTGAGTGTACTGACACGCATGGCAACATGTGGTATCATACCTGACTGAAACATCATGCTGAAATGACGTTTGCCGCCCTCACAGGTGGCCTGTCTTGTAGGTGCAATACATGAGTACAGATGCATGGTTTTACAAGTGAGCTGTACCTGTTATGGGTCACACTAAAGGCTGGAAGAGGTGTGGACTGGCATATTGTGGTCCTAATTAGTATGTAACAGGAACACCTTGCATCTTAAGAGGGGTGTGTACACAATTTGTATCCACTGTATATCAGTAATGTGTCATGCATGACCCTAACATGGCCATTTGTCCAGCACAATATGCTGGCCTCTGTTCAGATGTCTTGGCACTGACAAGTTGTGAGGTATGCTACAGGAATGTTGAATTCACATCAGATAGGCACCAGTGGTGACCACTGTGATGCAATACAGTTAACCTCAGCACATGTGAACATGCACAACAAGCGATATAGCTATTACATAAAGCAATATAGCTATTACTGGTGGTTGTGTGCATGGTAAATTGCATGCACTTCACATGCCTGGGGTATTGCCAGGCAACAACAGAAAAATGTCATACTCACCAGCTTCAGGCTCCTGTCCCATATGCAGACCAGAGGGTCCCAGGTCGTTGTGAGAGGGAGTTATTGTCAGCAGACACACATGTGGCCTTGGTACAGGATGGATGCAGCATGTCTGCACATCTACAGTATTAATTGCAATAATACACAATCTCCTGTCCTCACCATAGATGTGCACCTCTGTGCATTAGAAAATGCCATCCACAACTGCAATCGGACCTGACACATGCATGTAGATACAATACAGATACATGTATGTCTGATACATTAATGTACTAATCCCCACTGGGCCCTTACCTGCACACTCCTCATCCAGTGTGTGTGTATGCAGCCCACCTCCACAATGCTTCCCTCAGCTTCATGGCTTGTGCATTCAGTGTGTGCTGAGGTGTGGTGAGGAGCTCCTTGGTGTGTGTCAGTGGGAGCTGGATGGCTGGGCCTAACCTGTGGCTACCCGGTTCCTCACTACAGCAGCAACCCATTGATGGGCATGGCATTTGAGGTCGGTGGCCAGATGTTGCACATGCTCATAAGTTCTACTGTGCAGACTGACATCATTTACCCTGTGGACCACACTGTTCCACTGGGCAGTCCTCTCCCACACATCTTCTACTCTCCGTCCAAATGACAGGGCATAATGTCAAATCACATATTGGGTGATGATGTCTGTTTCCCCAACAGAGAATGCTGGTAGGTGAGCACTCTGCGTGTTACCTAGAAGACATAAACAGGAAAAAGGTCACAGGACCTCATACGGTTGACAAAATGCACATCAACAGTGGATATTACTTGCAAATAACCCACACTATATGAAAAACCCCCAAGCTATCATGGCTATAACAGCCTGTATTACACGCCTGTCCCTGAGCTACCTTATTTTCCCTAATGTTGGACACTTGATTGCAACATCCTCTAACCTCCATTCATTTCTGTGTAGAGGGTTGACAGTGACCATCTTGCATGTGGATGGTGTGTGGATGGTGACAGGTCTGTGTTATACTGTGGTATGTGATGGAGCTCTGAGCACATGCCTGAGGTCATGTAAGAGGCTGACACTGATGTTATTATGCCCCATGGAGATATGCTGTTGTTGCCATCAGTAGGCAATATGTGCATGCTCACCATTACTGAGGGGAGGAGTGTGGTTGATGTGGATATCTCCCTGTACAACTGGGATGGACAGGGTGGTGATGTTCCCACCTAACCTGTGTGATGCAGGTTGCCTATATCCATGGCATATGTGTATGAGGTATTCTATCCCAGTACATGGTGAATTGTGTTGTTTCATCTGAGACTTACAACATATGTGGAGACATGGTTGCAATTGTCCTTGGTGGTGTGGATATGTCTGATTCATAGTAATAGGCAGCCTTACAGAAAGTCATCTGTAAACTTACATGCATGCTCAGATATAGGTGGACTTGCTTCAGAGTTGTTGCCTGCACCTATGTCTCCCTGTACAACCAATGTAGCAACCCATTTTGTGGTTTGTGTATTGCTGCTGTTCACCAAAGTGGATTACTCTACCTTGGTGGAGGGTGGATATACAGGTCAGGTCAATATAGCTACAATGAATATGAAGGGTACACACCCCTGATACACTGCCTGGTATTTGTGCAATTGGAACATGACACCACAATAACTCATTTCATAACAATTCCCACCTGTACTGTGACCTATAGCCTGTACAATTCAATTGAAAACATAAGAATCAGGTCTGTGAAAATATATGGAAATAATACTCAGTACAATAAGCCAGATGAATGAGTGTGCACACCCTTAAACTGATATGTTGTGTATGCACCCCTTGAGATGGTTACAGCATTCATCCGTCTTGGGCTGGACTCTAACATCATGGCACATCTTCACTTGGCAATAGTTGGCCACCTTCCTAGAAACACATTTGTATTTCAATGGAATTGTACAGGTTTGGGGTCAAATAAAGATGAGAAAGATTATGAAATGATCTTCTGTGGTCTGATTGTCATACAGCACACATACCCGGTATTCTAACAGGGGTGTGTGTACTTGTAATATCCACTGTATATAGCTGTTTATATAGCTGGTGGTGGTAGACATGGACAGAGAGTCATAACACAGGTGGACACTTCTCTGATTAATAGCCAAATATCATGCCTACTCTAGTATCCATATCAGTGTCAGGGCCCTACAACAACCAGTAGCTGTACATATTTCTGTCTGTTGTATGCACTGACACTGATATTACACACATGTGCAACATGCACAACCCATGTACCTGAATGCTTGAAACCCATGTGATTTAGTATTGTGCCTTTCTGCTGAACATAAGCATGCAAACATGTGCTCATGGGATACCTGGTAATCATTTCTGTTTTATGTTAGTATGGCACACTGTAGTTACAGTCTTTCTGCTCAATCATACATGTCAGCATGTTACAGCAGTATGTCTGGACAATGGCACACATAAATGGGTGCCAAAGGGGATATCAGTATTGATACTGTATTAAAATAGCTGCGTAATACATTAATAAGTTGATTGCATAGTAGGGTTTGACATCACTGTGATAACCTAGATGATGTCCAACAGTCAAAAGTAGGCTATTATGTTACAATGTCATTGCTCACAGAACTGCCAATGGTTTGGCTGACATAACATAGGTATATGTGTATGTGACTACAGATATCAGGCACAAATGTACTTATTGTCCAGCAGAAAACTGTACAGTTAAATGTTATTAATCCAAGGTATCACATGCAGTTCAACACATGTCTGCAACAGTACTTTATTCTATGCACATGCCCTCTATAGGTCTCTTAGCTTTACAAGGCAAATATGTGTCATACTCATAATCACAGGTAACATGGATATGGAAAACATCCCATTAACTGGCCTAGTAGTGGCACAGTCACAACTGTTTGACAGACATCTCTGCTGTTGTCATATATGAGCTGTCCTTTCCCAGGGTGAGTCAGGCTCCTGAGCTGTGATCCCACCTCACAACCTCTCAGAGCATCACATCTAGATAATGCCTAAAATGATGGGGGGATACATAGGGATAGACTTGAAATATTCCTGTTACAAACAGGATGTCCATAGAATGATACATTTAGCATTATGGTTAATATTCTTAAGGATATGAAGTCTTAAACTCAAGTGTTTGTCATTACCTGATGAATTCAATCCTCAGCTATTTAACAGAAAAGTACAGATTTCAGGAGGAACAGAGAAAAATACACGATAGTAAAATGTGGACATTCTGTGAAGATTTGTACAGTTGAGAGGTATGTCTGTGATATCTCCCACTGCAGAGAGGGCCAGATGCTATGGCCATAGCAGCTGTTTTGCAGGACATTAGTACAGCATGTCTTGTTGGGACATATATTACTCCAAATCATATTTCCCATTATTACAGGCCAGGTACTACATTCAATTACTTGCTTACATGTTCCACTTACCTTTTTTCTTTCTTCTCTTTTCCACTTTATGTTTCATTTGTTATTTCTCTCTCTCTCTCTCTGCATTACAGGGATAGAGGTGGTTTGAATAGGTGGCAGCATGGCTTTTGTCGATGATACTCATGACCAGGTAATGTGCACCTATTGGGGTTCCCCACTTGCTAATTGCATGCAGAGCAGCTGTGTAGTTCCTCCACTAGCCAATGTCATGGCAACACACTCCTATAAATGAGTATGACATGTGGGAGTTGGCCCTTTCCCTTACTTGTGAGAAAGTCATCCTGGAGTTGTGTGAGCTATTACCTCTTACAACAAGATTTGTGGAAACAAGCCAACTAAATAGCAGAGAAGGTTCAAGACTTAGGGTCAGAATGTGACTATTGCTTTTATATGTTTGGAAAACTGCTAGTTCAACAGGGTTTGTCTGCACATGCTACTTCTGCAAAGGTTTCAGTCTGACAAAGTTCTGTCTCTGCATAGCTCTAAACTGTAGGGCCATCCACATAATGGCCACAGGTTAGCCTGTTATGTATGGGCTCTTCCCCAGAAAGGTGTTGTCCTTGGCAAATCAGTATCATACTCTAGTGATTGCATTATGTAGATGGTATCATCCATTTGTTTTTCTGACTTTATATCCTTCAGAACAGATTTGCTACAACAAACCCTGGAACACCAGCAACTTTATCTATGTATAACAGTAATATTTCATGTACAGATGTGTATTTGAGCTTCTGTCCAACAATTATGTCAGGCTTTGTCCAGATGTCTAACAGTAGTAGGTGGATAGGTATTCTGGTCTGTCATTTAGTGCTGTAATTCCTGCTGAGGGGAATGGCTGGGAAATATGTTGAAGTCTTTACATTCAAGAGGATGGTGTATAGAGAATGCTCTTAGATGGCCTTGTAACATATTTTATATAGGGGACAGTAACACATGTTTTAAAACTAGGCTGTTAGAACATGTCAGACTTATTACTGATAAGAAATATGTCAGTTCTATAGCTGTACATTTGAATAAATCACAACATGGGGACAGTAGTGGGTCTCAAACTACTGTTTCTGAAAACGTCTGTTCCTCAATGTGATGAAACATTCATAAAAGGACAATTATGTACAGACTCAAAGTATAAATATTGCCTGTGATACTTTATCCCATAGAGAGTTAAATGACGAGTGTAATTGGAGGCTGTGTATTTAATTATGTAATTAGGTGTTAATTGCTTCTTGTGTTTAAGGCATGTTTTTCTGGTAATGTTTACTCCTTGAAGGCTTTGGTCAAGACATCAGAGTATAATAAACATGTGTGAATTACTGGCTGGCTGTATTTTTTTTTTGCTATGTTCAGAAAATGTATTTGTTTTGCTAAGTGGTTGTTGTGTGTCTGGCCATTGTGTATGGCCTATCATGATTTTGTAGCATTGTACTGTTGTCTATGTATGTTTCTATTCAGATATATATATATATGTATATATATATATATATATATATATATACATTTAGATATTATATATATATTTAGATATATATATATATATATATATAACTATATATATATATATATATATATGTATGTATGTATATATATAGATATATATATATATATATATATATATATATATATATATATATATATATATATATATATATATATATATATATATATATATATATATATATATATATATATATATATATACCAGTCCTTCCTAATTGCCCACTTGTCTCTTCCCTATTGTAAACTGGCTGTAAAGAAGGTTATGTTGACAAAACATCTTCAAACAATACAGCAGAGGTAACTTACTGGTAAATTGCGAATGATATGGTGCCCAGGGTCCTGGGTTCAAGACCTGCAAGGGCTGTTTATTTTGTTGCTAGGCAGAACAAGGACTGTTGGATTCAGAGTGGTTAAAGCAGTTTTGAGCAGCTTTAAGCATGTTTCTGTGGGCATGCATGGTGGTAAGCAGTGCTAACATGCGGTTAAACGAAAAGGCACTTACACCATTTATGCTTCTCTTTCCAGTGCGCAAATCTCCTTAGCATTTACCTTTAAGCAATGCTTACACCTGCTAAGCATAGCTTAACCCTGGTAACCAATCATCACTTTCCAGTCTGATAAAATAGCAGGGTAATGACATTTTTAACATGTATTTAATTTCCTGTACATAACATACTTCTATGTGCTGTTGTTACAGTTGCAAGGGGTGTGAGTATACTGTATGGGACACCTGGATATACATAGGTAGTACCACAATCTTTTCTCTTTGGATTTGTTTCATACATGGGTAGTATCCCAGGTTATATGCAGTCAGTCTTGCATGTTACACCAGCTACAGTGCACTGGTTGACAGAAATAGTTTAACACATATTGTATCATTACGTTAGTACTTATAACAGTGCTTTTTCATGTAAGAGTAGATTGCAGATTGTAGTACTGGAACCATACACCCCTGCATGCAAAGCTGGACTCTTGAGTACTGAGTATCTTGTTCTTGGTGTTTGAGCTGTATGTTTATATGCATCTCCTATTGGATATTGATCTGATATGTTGATATTAACTGTAAACTGCTATGCTTTTTGGGCATGTCATTCGAGGACTGCAGTCATGTAGTAATGGGATACCTTTCGGTTTCAGATGTGTATCTTTCAAAACATTCATCCTAATGCATAAACTGTTGTCTATCTACTTTCTGCCTGTCCTCTGTACAGATGTGCACATATTAGGTATTGCTATGGCCATACCACTATGTAGGTGCCCACATTGTATTGTGCTGTTGGCCTGGATACTACTGCTTGTTCCAACATATGGGACATTTCTTAATGTGGACCTTGCCCCATTTCTTTACCTGTGTGAGGCACATTACAAAGGTGGTGGCCTACAGAATCACATATAGTGGGTGGCAATACATCACAGGACAGGACATGTGGAGACAGCCAAACAACATGGGGGACATATCCCCAGATTTGTGAACAGATTCTGTGTCATCTGTGCTGTTATACACAGACTGAATTGATACATTGACAGGGTTTGTGTGGGCCATGCATTTAGTGTGTGAAGTCATGACTCGCAGTGATATGTCTCTGACATACCTCTCCACTGGCACACTGTACACAGACTGGCCATATGTCTGCCTGATATGTTATGTGTGTTCACTAGACAGTTGGTGTCCTTGGTAAATCAGTTGTGGACTCTGGGAAATGCAGTCAGTAAATACTCACACCTATTGGTATTACCAACGTGATGTTACAACAAAGCCAATGACATCTGCAACTGTCTGAATGTATGGCAGCCATATGTCCAATCTACCCCTGTATTTGTGCCTCTACTTCCACCTAGTTAGAGAGTGGGGAATGTTATCAAAGGCTTTGGCCAGATCAATGTAGGCTTTATGTGTCACCTTGCTTTCATCCACAGCTCAGGTGAATGACACTAAGAAGTTGACCAAGTTGAATGAGCAGGTATGACCTACCCTTCACCAAGGTAAACTGTGTGGGATCCTGAGTCTGCAGATTCCCATATCCCTGTTTATTAGGTGCATGATGATGCATTCCATAGCTTTGCATAACAGACTTGCCAGGCAGTTGAGGCAGTATTTCCCAGGGTCTGTAGTTACACCTCGTTGTGGAGAGGGGTGACAGTAGCAGTGCACAATTCAGTAGGGACAAAGCCTGAGGTGAGGCTGTGCTTGAATAGGGCACAGAGGTAAGGTGCCAGGTCACTCTATAGTTCATGTATAACACAGCCAGGTATGTTCTCAGATCTCATAGAAGCTGTAGTCTTGGCCTTGGACAGTGGTGTTTTAACCTGTGCTGCAGTAATACTGGGTGCCTGGCGGTGTACTGGTATTGTGATTGGTCCTTGAGGGGGGGAGTGCGGGGTAATGTTTGCACTCAAAATGCCAGCCAGCATATTGTCATTATTTGTTGGCTCAGTCTGGGAAGTTCCATTGTCTAGTATCTCAGAACAAATCCTGCTATTGCCATGGAGATACTTCACATAACTGTATGGGGCCTTGTGGTTGTCTTCACTATATGCTCCAATTCTGTTCTCACAGCTAACTTTGTAGTATTTGATGAGGGATCCCAACCTTCAATTGAGGTTGATAAGGGTTGATGTCCAGTCTTGGGACTTTATTTTGTTCCATATCGGTTCTCTCCTTCTGTTGTACAGTGTCTGTATGGTATGGAACCACCAGATCAGCTTCATTTTTTTGGAGGTGTGGGTCCTGGTTGTA
>NC_056725.1:1989941990-1989956990 GCF_019279795.1 Protopterus annectens
AAGACTTGCAACAGCTGATTATTTTGTTGACTGGGCAAAACAGTGCCTGATGGTAACAGGATGATTAAAGCAGTTTTAAGCAGTCATAATCAGGTTTGCTTGGGTTTGAGAGCACTAAGCACTGCTAAAACACGGTTAAATGTATACTTCTTTAAGCTTTGTAGAATTTGCTTACCTGTGCGCAAATCCACTTAGCTATGCTAAATCTTGTTTAAACTTTTAATTTCAGTGACACCTCACATTTGGAGCTGCTACACTAACCTGGTTACCCTGTACATAAATATATGCACTACCTATTTATTAAAAATACATTATGAATGTGTTTCACATATGAAAATGTTTGGCCTGCTGTGGGCTCGAACTGTGCTGGACTGTGTGCTGTGCAAGCACTCAAACCACTATGGTATTCCAGTTTCACTTTTTTTCTGTGTATAGTTCTTCTTAACTTCTTTCATGGTTTAAATGCTGCTACGCATAGCTGCATGGACAAACCCATGCAGCTATGCATAAACTTGATTCCAGACTTGAAAAAATAATTAGAACCTTATATGTCCAGATTTTCGCCTTAAATATTTTGTCCATTTTTTGTGGCTTTCTGGCTAATTAGTAACACATCTTGGTGATTGTTGTTAGATACTGCTGACAAACATTTGAGCTTCTGACCTCATACCCTTTGGTAAATCATGCTAATGCATAACCTGTTATTCTAAACTTTCTATGAGACTGTATGAGCCAGGCTTGTTTGCTTTCTCCAGATTTCTTACTCTAAGGGGTTGGGAGATATTCTTTGGACACTCTTTACATTGCCGTATGGCATTTATGGAGTGTAGGGGGCATGTGTATTGTGAGAACCCTGATCTCAGATACACCCCCTGCACTCACACACAGACCCATGTCCATGTAATAGCTGATCAGCACGCCTTCATTAATATGCAAGAAGTGCTGCTGCTCTACAAGGACACAGACTTATCCGTGCAAGAATAAGCTTATTCTTGCATGGAGATTTGGGAATCCGGCTGTATGTCACAGAAAGATGTTATAGACCTTTCTGTAGAATACCTGCAGGAAATGGAGAGCAAATAATTTACTCTCAGTTTAGAAGAAAATGATCTAAGGGAAGAGTTGCTTGATTTAATCGAGACATGTAGAGATATTAAGATCATTGAAATAAATACCCCCAGATTCTCTTTGCTTTGCATGGCATGCAAGATCAGTGCAGGGGCTTTAGCAGGCAATATGTCTGCCATGCGATCCAGGAACAGCCTGCAGGGGGCGTGCATGAGCGCTCCTGCACTAGTCCTGCACAGACTAAGCCCCTGTATGAAAATCACCCCATTTACAGGAAAAATCCATGAAAATGAAATGATTTTGCAATCCAGAAAGCTTGCAACCAGCCGTGCAGGACTAGTGCAATCTGCATAAATGTACTCGGTTATTAACCGAGTACATTTCTGCAAACACCAAAACGGAGCTGTGACAGCTCCAAATAAAGGCTGCATATCATGTAGTAAGCATGCCAAATATAAGGCAAACGGCATTGCAAACATGCTAAAAAATAAAAAAATCAACTTTTATTTTTTTTTAGCCGATCTCGGCTGTTTAAGCGTAGGGCAGTGGCGTGCAAACGGGATCGGGGGAAAATAACAAAATAAACCTAAATCAAGCATTCTAACTAAAATCACAATTCTGCCATGCAAGTCAATGGCAGGCAGAAGACAACATGACCAGTGAGTAGTGGTTGCTAAGGGGGGAGTCTCAATGTGAGACATGTAACTATGCATTAGCAGGCAGTCCTATGCAAATGAGGGGAATGATAGTGAATCCCAGTTTTCCCCAGCATGTTAGTCAGGTCCCAACAGTGAAAGAGTAGGAATAGCTTGGTGCAAGCCTAGGAGTTAGGTGATATCATGGGGAATGTGAGGCATACTGTAAGTGGATTGGAGCCCTGTGGCTCGGGTTTGCTCCTAGCTAAGCACAGTGCCTGATGGTCTGAATCTGCCCAGCACTCTTTATATTGCCTAAGTGGGTGTGCGCATCATGCACCAGTGTTTAAAGGAAGAAAAAGAAAGTTAAACCAGGAAATAGCAGCATTACACACCCCCAGGCTTAAACAGGAAGGCAATGGGAAGGGAAAACAGCAGTAGGAAGGTAATCAAGGAGAACTAGCATAGCTGGCAGGTGAAATGTATCAGAATCAGCCAATTACACAGACAACAGACCAGCCCAGCCCAAAACACTACTATAAACTATGCAAACACCTCCCCCTCTGTTCTTTTCCACACTCTACACCACCAGTGTATACAAGCAGGGAAATTTTACCAAACAAACCTACAAAATGAGAGGGGCTGCAGTAAGCAACATAGAACAACATGTGCAAGAGGCTGAGGATGGTGAGGATGTGAATGCTGCCAATCAACACACAGTGAGGAGACGGAGAAGAATGTACAGACCCAGGGTAAACTACCAGGGGCTACATAAGCTAGAGATAGCAGAGCACTATAGGGTGGACAGAGACCTCCTACAGCAAATTGTTGAACTGTGCCGGCCACACCTGACACACCAAACTGACCGAGGGGAACCCATCCCAGTGGATACCAAGGTATGTGTAGGCCTAGGAATACTAGCCACCGGTACCTTCCAAAGCTCAACTGGGGATATCATGGGGATGTCACTGGCATCAGCATCCAGAGTATTCCACCAGTTCCTGGATGCCATGTCAGCACATGCCAGTGAGAACGTATATTTCCCCAATACCAAATAGCAGAATACCCTGAGCTAGTGGGTGCTATAGACTGCACACACATATGCATCAAAGCACCACTCAGTCATCAGGGTAGGGCCTACATGAACCGTAGGGGCATCCCCTCCATCAACTGCCAGGTTGTCTGTGATGCCCAGGGCATTATAATGAATATGTGTGCTGGCTGCCCTGGAAGCTATCAAAATTTCCACATATGGCATCTGATGCAGCTGTACCAGAGATTTGCCAATGAGAACATCCCCTACGGTCACCTAGTGGAGGATGCTGGTTATACACTGGAGCAGTCGCTGATGACACCCATCAGAAATGCACACACACCTGAACAAGAATGCCATAATGAGGCACATGCACAGACCAGATTTATAACAGAGCATGTGTTTGGGATGCTCAGGTCACAGTTCCAGTGTCTGGACACATCCAGTGAAGCCTTTTAATACTCACCAGCTACATGTACCCAAATTGTTATGGTATGTGCCATGCTACACAATATGATCCTGCGAAAACAGCTGCAGCAGGAACAGCATGGGGCAGGGCCATACAGACCCCCACCAATGCCAAGGTATGCACAGTCAAAGAGTGACTCAGTGGAGGAACAACCTGAGCCTGCCCCAGTAGGCAGATGGAGGCATGCCCAGTATGCTGAGGCTGCAGCAAAGAGACAATGCATTGCACATATACTGACAAAGTAGGGACCCAGGGAATGACAACTCTCTCTGACTCGCACATATAGTAAAAGGGATGCCAAACATGACACTACCTGTGGTCAAACATGTATAGAGAGTGTACTATGTGCATCCAACATAGGCAGCCATCTAGCACCATCTGCAATTCTGGCACACCCTCAAGGTAAGTCAATCAACCTACCAATTGCCAAATGGAGGAGAATGTGTCATTACCTGTATCTATGGTATGATGTGAGCATGCAAGTGAATTGGGTGGCTCAATGTTATGGCAGCAGAAAGTAGACACCTATAGTGGCACCATTACATCTGTAACACATACTGGAGTCACCATAGTAGCCAGTACTACACAGGGTGACAAAACCCACTGCAGGAAATGTGTTGGGTGATGTGTGTTCATATGACTCACACATGTCAGTCAGGGCGGTTCACATTCTCAACAACAGTCTTAGCCAGCAGGACAGATGTAGACAAACCCAAACAGAGCCTGTGCTAATGATGGCTATGGTTAACCTCCCCCCAGGCCTACACAGACAGACTACAGCAGGTCAGGCAGTGGGATGTTAGTTCTAAAGGGTAGGAAGTGAGACACTAATATGTAGGGCAACCAAAGCTAAGATCTGTAGTACACTGGTATGCCTCTAGTCAGCATGATAGGTAAGAATACAGAATGAAATGGAGTACCTGACATAGCAGTACAGTCATAGCAAATGTGTACAAGTGTCAGGTGTGCCCCCATTCCTACGTAGTAATGTATTAATTGTCAGGTGTGCCCCCAATCCTGTGTAGAAATGTAGAACTAGACAGGTGTGCCCTCCCAATCCTACGTAGTAATGTAATAACAGTCAGGTGTGCCCCCCCCCAGTCCTGTGTAGAAATAGACAGGTGTACCCCCCATCCTATGTAGTAAGGTAATAACAGTCAGGTGTGCCCCCCCAATCCTGTGTAGAAATGAAGAAATAGACAGGTGTGCCACCCCCCACCCTATGTAGTAATATAATAAGAATCAGGTGTTCCTTCCAATCCTCTGTAGAAATGTAGAAATAGACAGGTGTGCACCCCCATCCTATGTAGTAATGTAATAACAGTCAGGTGTGCCCCCCAATCCTATGTAGAAATAGACAGGTGTGCCCCCCACCCTACATAGTAATGTAATAACAGTCAGGTGTAACCCCCCCAAACCTGTGTAGAAATGTAGAAATAGGTGTGCCCCCCATCCTATGTAGGAATGTAATAACAGTCAGGTGTGTGTCCCCAATCCTGTGTAGAAATGTAGAAATAGACAGGTGTACCCACCCACCCTATGTAGTAATATAATCACAGTCAGGTGTCCTCCCTAACCCTGTGTAGAAACATAGAAATTGTCAGGTGTGCCCTCCCAGCCTACCAAGTAATCTAATAACAGTCAGGTGTACCCCCCCAATCCTGTGTAGAAATTTAGAATTAGTCAGGTGTGCCCCCCGTCATACGTAAAAATGTAGTAACAGTCAGGTGTGTGTCCCCAATCCTGTGTAGAAATGTTGAAATAGTCAGGTGAGCCCCCCCCATCCTATGCAGAAATGTAGTAACAGTCTATGCCAAATGCTCGACGGATAACCTGCAGAAACATCATGCTACCTGTAGGTGTACAACAAAAAGGTCAGCACTGCAGTACAAACTACCTGGAGTCCATCCACACATTAAATACAGATGGGCATACTGGACATGTTCACACACTTAGAGAAATGAAGGCAATGTCAGTCAAAAACATACTGATAGGTCATACTGGGCATGCTCACACACTTAAACACATGAAGGCCATGTCTGCAAACACCAGTGGACCAGACATATATGGCAGTCACAGTTGTTAGTGCAGACACTCATTAGTATGCACACTCATGCCTTGCACACACAGTGGATAGGAATGCAGACATATATGTAAGGACAACACACTATAACAAGCCAAAGGTAGACGTACATAGAAGTGTGGAAGATGTTGACTGTGACAAGGAGCCATCCAGGCATGTCCCACCCAGCACACAGCCAAAGGGCCCCAACCACATGATACTAGCCGCCAGTATCTGTCAGCATTACAGACTGTGTGGTGCACATGCTAACTGTGCAACATGACTGTACAAGGAAGTAGTCATCTAGGAGCTGTATACACGTACCTGAGAAATATGACCCTGTGGTGTGCCCGCATGTGGTGTGTCAATTTCTAGATGAATGGGTTATGGCCCCTGCACACACACACACACACACACACACACACACACACACACACACACTGCCCTCCCCATAGCCCTACTATGACAAGCCTGCTGAGGTCATCCACTGTGAAATACACATTTGGGAGAATTGTAGCCCAGTAATCTCTGTGGTGCATCCCATAACTGCTATAGTGTGATAAACTAGTTAGGTAGGAGTTCAAATCTCAGACATGGCAACTGTGTTTGTGTGTGTGTCTGTCTGTATAGAGAGTGATGCTTTTTAGGATAGTCAAACTTCATACAATTTGAAAGCTCTTCTTTAGCAAGGCTGCTGATGTCATCCAAATAGAAATACACCTCTATGAAGACTGTAGCCCAGTAATCTCTGTAGCATGTCCTATAACTGTGTACTGCTGTAGTATGATAAATTAGTTAGGTAGAAGTTCTAATCTCAGACATAACAAGTTTGTGTGTCTGTCTGTCTAACTCTGTCAGTGTAAAGAGTAATGCTTTTTAGGGTAGTCACACTACATACAATTTGAATGCTCTACTTTGGTAAGGCTGCTGATGTCATTCACCTAGAAATACAACTCTGGGAAGCATGCACCCCAGTAATCTCTGTAGCGCATGCCATAACTGCATATTGCTGTAATGTGATATAGAACTCTGGTAGAGTTCTATTCCTATCCATGGCAGTTCTGGATGTTATGTGTGTGTTTCAATATCAGTGTAGGGAGAAATGCATTTTTGGCTAGTCACACTCAGTACATTTCAAATGCCCTACTTTGGCAATCTTGCTGATGTCATTCACTGTGAAATACACCTTTGGGGAAGTGGTTCTTCACTAAACCCCATAGTGCATCCAATAAGAGCTTCATGCTGTAGTGTAATATTGACCTCTATTAGGGGTTCTATACCCACACATGTCAGTTGTGGATGTTCTGTGTGTGTTTCAATGTCTGTGTAGGGAGCAATGCATTTTAGCCTAGCCACACTCAGTACAATTTGAATGCCCTACTTTGCAATCCTACTAATGTCATCCAATGTGAAATACAAAGTTGGGGAAGGAGTTCTCCAATAATCTCCATGGTGCATCCTATAACAGCTTCATGATGTAGTATGATATAGACTTCTGTTAGAAGTTCTATACCCACACATGTCGATTGTGGATGTTTTGTGTGTGATTCAATGTTTGTGTAGGGAGCAGCGCATGTGGTGGTGCTGTGGTAGCGCTGTCGCCTGACAGTAAGACGTTGCCCCGTTCAATTCTCAGCGAGATCGTCTTCTGTCTGGAGACATGCATGAATGGGTGTACCTTTGTTGAAGGTTGTGCGTCAGGGCTGGCAACTCGGCACATAAAAATCTACTGCCAATCATTTGCGGACCGGAGTTCCACTGTGGCGGCCCCTAACCAGGAAAAGCCAAAAGACACAACAACACTCGCTACAATTCGAATGCCCTACTTTGTCAATCCTGCTGATGTCATCCAATACAAAATACACCTTTGGGGAAGGAGTACTCCAGTAATATCTGTGGTGTGTACTAAAACTGTGTACTGTTGTAGTGTAATAAATTAGGTAGGAATTCTAATCCCAGACATGATGTGTGTGGCTGTGTTTGTAACTCGTATCCTGTGTGGAGGTGGTTGTGAGTGTGTAAAAACTGGGCCCAATGTGGAGTGGGTTTTGCAAATTTATTATATGGTGGCCCTAGTATATATCACAGTGTCCACCATACAGGGATAACAGATGTGACATAGCTGAGAGGCTGGGGTGTAGATCCATACCCATACATGTGACATCAAGGTCAGGCAAACAATGTTAGCAACCCTAGTATTAGCCAGAGAACACTCTCAACCCATGTCTCATACACACACATGCACACACACACACACACACACACACACACACACACACACTCACACACACTCGCACACACATGCACACACACGCACACACACGCACACACACACACACACACACACACACACACTTGCTTAGGCAACAGCCACTATGCTGGTAGTACACTGTATATTGCCCATTGATAGTAACTATGGAGTGATTACAGTGGCCTACAGAGGACATGGCACCCTGTCCATCTGTCCAAAAGGCACGTACATGCAGACAGTGCACCTTCCCCATGTTGCCTACTGGACACTTGCAACACCTGTGGTGCCATCAAATGTGACCCACAAATGACATACCATGCCTGAAAACATGCCCTGTATGGACAGATGCCAGTGACACCAGGGAATGCTGTTAGCATGCTATCAATGTAGGTGCAGGATAAACCTGCTGTCCATTACCAGTTCCCGCCACATGAGGCCAGAACTGGTACATCTGATGTTAATCTGTGTACACAACATGGGCCAGACACCTCAGGTACAGTTCCACATGTCACTGTACATGCATGTGGGAGGTGTGCACATCACAGACACCATCCATGTCATGGACTAAGGAACACATACATGGCAAGCAATGCACAGCATTGGTCACACGCAATAGTCACCCAGGAGACTGGATGGTGAATACAATACACAACTGTGTGGGCAAATCCAGAAACTACACCCCTGAGCCACAATGAAGACCATTGTCATGTAGCCTAATGCCAAGCTGTACCCATCACCTAGCCTTGTATAGCCATCTGGCACAGCTAACCACTACACACTTGTGAATCATTGCACCCATGCATGGCAGTACTGGCACAGTGTGTGTGTGTGTGTGTGTGTGTGTGTGTGTGTGTGTGTGTGTGTGTGTGTGTGTGTGTGTGTGTGTGTGTGTGTGTGTGTATGTATGTGTGCGTGTGTGTGTGTGTGTGTGTGTGTGTGTGTTGTATGATGCGTATGTTCACAATCACACTCACTGCAACACCCACTGGCATAGTGAAGCATGCTGTCTGATGTCAGACACATCCCCATACCCTTTGCCCATATAACCTCCGTATGACCCCTGTAATGCATATGATACCTGCACAGTAATGTGTTGTGGCAATCTCACTAGTGATGGGTTGTATTCCTGGCCCTGCCAAGTGTGTCAATGTGTGTGCATCCCTGTGAGAATGTGGCTGTATTGATGCTGGCACCTGTTCATGTGGACAGGCACGTGTACTACACCTACCATATAACTATCATATCCCTGTTGCAGATGTCACTCTCTATCACATATATGTTCTGAGGGCTCCACAACATGTAACCTATTTGGCACATCCAATAACTACATAAAAATGTGGCAGCACTACATAGTCATCAGGGGTTGGATACCCTGTACTGGTAGGTGTGTTGAACAAACATGCTTAAGTTTTACTCTCCCACCCCTCCCTGACTTGTCTTTGCCACTGTCTGCCTCTCTCACCCTCTCTCTGGTGGATGTGGAGACCTACACCTGCTTTGCTTAGGCAGCACCATGTGTATTTTAAGTGATGCTCATGATCAGCTGATGGCCTCTGCATGAATTGCAGCCCTCCCCTAGCTGATTGCATGTGGAACAGTTGTGGTAAATTCCCATAGCCAATTGCATGGAAACACACTCCAATATCTAGGAACATCATGTTGGTGTTGGGCCTTTTCATTCACTGTGAACAGTAACTCAATCTGCTGTTTGGTAAACAGCATCTCAGATGGATTGGGGATTTACCTCTAACAACATATACTGTGGAAACAGGGCAACACACAGGAGGGGGATGTGCCTGACCTGACTACAGACGGTAAGTGCTGCTATACTGCATTTGGAGTAATGTTGGTTTAACAGTGTGTGTGTGTGTGCATATGGCTGTCCTACATGTTTTAATACCTGCCATTTCAGTTCTATGTTTATGAGGAATCCCCATCTGCAGGGTCAGCTACAGACTGGGCAGTGTGTGGTACCTATGGTTTCATATGTTACCCACAGAGCATCTATCTGTGAACTGCAGAAGGTAGTGTGAGGATTGCAGTCTGTAGATGGTGAAAGCCATGACAGTTACTGACTTCATATCCCTCATAGGACATATGTTGCAACAGACCCTGTTACAACAGTAAATGCATGAGGTTATCACAGCAACATGTCAATATTGGCCCTGTGTATGTGCTTCCAGCCACAACTCTGTCAACCTTTGTACATATGTCATGCATAATATTTAAGGGGAACTATGGGATTGTTTTATATCTGATGAAGTTGATGATGAAAACGTTATTTGTATGTTAACAACGTTAAGGTGTTGGTCTTGACATTTTGTTTGGTGCTTGGACATTTAATAAACTGTTGCCTACATCCATTCTGATCGAGTGGTGCTTTGATTTTGATTACTAGTTTTCGACAGCACCATTTATCCATTTTTTGTGGTGTTTATATGTTGCAACAGACCCTGTTACAACAGTAAATGCATGAGGTTATCACAGCAACATGCCAATATTGGCCCTGTGTATGTGCTTCCAGCCACAACTCTGTCAACCTTTGTACATATGTCATGCATTAAGAGGTGCATATGTGCTGTACACCATAATTAGTGTCATCATATCTGATAACAAGCCAGTGAGATATCAGACTGATACACATGTTATGTACAGTAGGGGTTATATTTGATGACATAACCTGGACATTCTGTGGTTATTTGTACAGTACTCAGGTCTGTGTACTTATGGTGAATGTCGACAGTGTGTGTATTGTTAATATGTACTTTGGCCTGTGTACAGACTGTGGTAAATGTCATTGTTCTAGGTCCTGTCCTATCTGATGTTACATGCTGCTCCACTGTATGTTACCGTATTGGCTTACATGTTTGTAGGGCCATACACAAACACATGTCCCATACCACAGATAGGCATCAGACCACACTGTGTAGTGGCTCAGTTTATGTAGGGTTAGTGTGTGAGTGGCACATATGAGGATGGTGTTGAACAGATAGTCCATATACTTTAATATTACGCTAGCTTACCATATGTGGCTGTGGCTGTGTTCACATTAGTTGCGGTTATGCACTTTCGCACAGGTGTATCTTACCCTGTGCTGTGACATGCCTGTACAGCCTGCTATATATGCAGGTACATGTGCATTCCCCCATAGGAGATGTAGGCCAGTGTTGAGACAGTCTACCTGTAGCCTGCACAGTGCTTTGTTACATGCCTAGCAGCTTAGTGTACTTACCCAGTGAGATGTCATGTTGAGATACTTGCCAGATGTACTGCTGTCAGGCCTCCCTTAAAAGTCATGTATGTCAGACAGAGCAGTGGGATGCTGTACATATGTATGTCAATATCTAGTAGATAATATGTGGCCATGGCACTCCTGTACCAGCAGTTACTATGTGTCAGGACAGACAGGGGGGTGTGAATGCATAACCTATGGGGTCAAATGTATACCAATCGTTATGTGTTATACCCATCTGCATGGCTGTTAACATCCATATTGTCAGGCTTGGTCCACATGTTTTGCACTAAGGGGTTTTGTGTATAACTCTGGACTGTACAGACCACACCTGCATTACTTACTGTTGATTGTTTGGTGTCCTGTGGCCCAGTCTGTCTTTACTATTGTACAATTTGAAGGGCTTGGCCTGGACAGCAACAGTTGTGAACCTTTCCAGACTACTGTATTAGTATAACTGTTTCACAGTTGCATTACTCTGTTTATATGGGTGTCAGTAGCTATATGACATGGCATATAGAACTGTAATAGTACACAAATAAAGGTTTTCCATTTTTGCAAACCTGTGTGTGGAGCTTTTCCTATGACCTCTTTATGGGTATATGTTGCAGGCAACGATTGTCATTTGTATGGGTGGCCCATACATGGCCAGTTGTGAAGGTGTTAACTGTAGGCATAGTGGCTGCTCCATATTGTGTGCACCTTCTACATATATATCTTACTGTACATATCTCTGCGTGTGTATTTGTAGTCACATATATATATATATATATATATATATATATATATATATACATATATATATGTATCTGCATATATGTGTCTGTGTGTATGTATCCTGGGGATGTTGATAGCTCCCACATTTTACATTTCTATGGGAGCCAAACTGTACTGCATGATATGTTACCAATACCAGCCTGACATCATACAGGTGGGATGTAGTACTGTTAACATATTGTGCCCATGTCATGTCAGGTCCTGGTTATGGGATCGGCAACACTTGGTAGTGTATTGCAGGGCGGACGTGTTTGGCTGTTGTGGGGTATACCTATTAGTACAAGACGTACATTTTTTGGGGCCTCTCAACCCCATTAACGGTGCATGTGGACATATATGTTTTAGTTAATCTACCTTTGCTATCTACAGATGTATGGCCATATATACCTATATATATATATATATATATATATATATATATATATATATATATATATATATATATATATATATATATATATATATATATATATATATATATATATATATATATATATATATATACTTACATATATATAACTATGTCCGTATATACCTACATAGATATATATCTGCGTACATATATGCAACTTGCTGTGTATATGTGGACCTATAGGTGTAGACATACATATGTGTCGATGTAGGCATTTGTATGTATATATGTTCATATATATTTATATATATATATATATTATATATTTACACACACACATACATCTAAATGTTGGAATACATTCACTGTACTGTTGCATGACTGGGCTGGATGATATGTCTCTGAAAACATCAGTTATGTATATCTGGCATGGCTTAGTGGTAAATCACTTTGTCTATGGTGTGCAGGGTCCTGGGTTCAAGACTTATAGAGGCTGTTTATTTTGTTGTTGGGCAGAACATGGGCCATTGGATACAGAGTGATTAAGGCACTTTAAAGCAGTTGTAAGTGTGTTTGCATGGGTTTGCCCAGAGGTAAGCACTGCTAACTTCCGGTTACAGTGTCTTATACTCAGCTTCTAAATTGCTTAACCTGTGTAAGCATTGCTTACCCCAGCATAAGCAGGCTTAAACCCACTTCCTGCTGCTTAAAAGTGCTTACTGTCGCTTACCCTTGTGCTAATTTCTTTAAAAGAAAAGATAAAGGATTTGATAGGAAAGTGGTAAAAAAAGGGGCACAAAGAGGGAAATACAGTATGGAACATAGCCAGGGATGTGCAGGAAGGGTGCAGGGAAGGTCCATAGCTGCCCATTTCTTCTACAGCAACAGCTGTGCATATACACTGAATTTGGAGGTAGATTTGGACACTCAAACTTGCCAACATGGGAGTATAGATAGGACATACTTGAAATATTACTCTCCTAACAGTTTGAGGGGGTTGGTACAGTGACAGGTGTGTTCTCATAATGTTTAACAATCACTTGTATTCCCTGTTTGCTGACTAAACATCTGGGATCATCCCACAGACTTACCAGGGGAACAGGGGGACAGGCAGCAGATATGGGCACATATACTGGACATTCTGGCCTCATCTGTACAGTTGTGGGGTATGAATCTATATGCAGTCTAATTTCACTCCCAGGATTCAGACCATGGATGTGTCTGCTACAACTTAAACACTGTCCATCACAGTTGTGTCTGCTATATAGATATTGCTGTATATCTCCCATCTGCTTTTTGTCTTATTAATCTCCTGTGCTTTTGCATTCTGACCTTGTATTACAACACTCATATATAGATTTCCTAGGCCATTATATGTTGTAGTACAGTGTGGGTGACAGTGATGTATAATACCTCATTATTCAGAGCAACTGCATATAATTTTTGTATTTATGGTCACAGTGTTGGTATCTGACAGACTTGTGGGAGGAATGTTTATTAGCACTACCTGAATGTTCCCACACATAGTACCAGATATCACATTACTATTATGCACATACATCTCACTCTGTTACTGTACACACTCTGACCACAGCTTGACAAGTTGGGGTGTAAATGGGACATACGTGGCTTGTTAGTCACATAAGGTATTGGGGAGTTGCTTATGAGCCAAATTTGTTCTCATAGCTGTGTGTCAATCAGTTGTATTTTCTGTTTGCTGCCTATACATCTGGGATCATCCCACTGATTTCCCAGGGGGACAGGTTGATAGGCAACAGATATGGGCCACTTTAATTGACATTCTGGACATATCTGTACAGTTGTGGGGTATGATTCTATATACAGACTAATACCACTGGCAGGATTCGAACCGTGGCTGTGTGTACTAAAAAAAAAAACAACAGTTCACATCTCAGTTGCATGTGCTATTCAGTTTTTGTTGTTTGAATTTTCCCTGTTTACTGTCTATGTGTCTCTCAGTTGTACTAAATGGCCTCTGGGGATTACACCTGTCATATACAGGCATTCCTACATATTCAATATATGGTGCATGGTGTGGGTAACAGTGCTTAATACTACAGTACTATTACAGTATTACATATCTACATTACCATATGACACCAGGATATACACATGCAGTCCAGCAGTTAAACCTGTTTTGTCAGGCTATTATGATTTTATTGACTTACAAACAATATGAGACTCTTCCTGACATATTTTCTAGTGTATGCAGTACTTGCCTTGAACAATACAGGTTTTATGCAAGCAATTGATTTACTACTACTTTTAATTTTATTTCCTATGACAGTAAATGCATGAGTATTACTGAACTGCCTCACGTTGCAACCTCACCAGGCGACAGATTTGGGCCTCTTGGTTCGCAGCCTGCCCCATTGCAGCTGTGGGGGACATAAGAGGAATATTTAGCCATACCTATCCATGATATACCTGAGCTGGCAATTATTACACACATACTGGGGTAAGACTTACACATGGCTGGAACATCCCCTAATGCTCTAGCCTCTTGGAGCCACTCCTCCAAGAGGTCCCCCTTATGCCACTTCAGGTGGGCATAGTGGTGCCTGACCTGCTCACCAGTTCGGGGTATGCCAGTGGCACTGGTGAGGTCACGGGTGAGATGGTCCCAGGCCTCTGCCTTATATTGGGAGCCCTGGTACTGGCTCTGCAGCAGTCTCTGAGCATGGTTTTTAACTAGGAGTCCTGCCATGACCTTGGACTCCTGGATGCACCAGCGCTGGGTCCGGAAGCACACACCTTCTCCCCTTACTGCCATAGTGCCTGCAAGGGAAAGCTACAACCAGTTATGAGATGTATTCCCACCTCTTGGGTTACGTAGGGCCAATTTTCTGCACGTTTCTGTGATTGGCCAGTTTTGAAAAGGCTAAGCTATGGGCAAACCTGCTTACCTAGGGTTGGCATTGTTTAAAGGGGTATACCACTGGACACAATAAGTTAGCTGGTCTACACAGTGCTCACACCTCCTAAGCTGGCCTGTGCAATGCTTAGCTATGCTTACATTAGACTTTGAATTATAATGCCTTTTTGGCATTGAGTTATTAATCATTACACCTTATATGTATGCCTGATATCCATGATTAAT
>NC_056725.1:1989961990-1989986287 GCF_019279795.1 Protopterus annectens
TCAGATGAGAAGGCAAGACATATGGAAAAGAGGATTAATATAGTCGCAAGTGCAGAAAACTTCTGGAACAACCTCATGTTGATCAGGATTTGATGCAGAAATCATTAAGGAGAGATGAATTTAAACCAAAAGATGAAAGGTTAATATTGATGGCCCAGGACAGAGGACTACATACACATTGGTTTACAATGTCCATTGAGTAGGTGGGAGAAATAGACAAATGCAGGTTCTGTAAAACAGAACTAGAAGCAGTCACACATCTTGTTGCTGGCTGTGATATACTAATGGCAGAGGGCCAGTATTCTGAAAGGCATAATTATGTGGCAAGACTGTTGCATTGGGATTGCATAAAACATTACAATATTGAAGTAGCTGAATGCTGAGAAGTTTTGGAAACATGAGCCACAAAGTATTGTAGGGAATAATGAAGTTTATATAACATGGGATCACCTATTGGCAACAGTTCGAAAAAAAGATGCAAAAAAACAGATGTAGTAGTCCATGGAAAGAAAAGTAGCACTGATCATTGAAATTACTACACTTAGTGATTACAGCGTCTTTACCTACAGAGAGATACAAAGTCATACAATACCAGAATCTCCAGGCAGAAACATTGGCAATGTGGAAAAATGATACCCAGGTTGTTCCAGTAGCAGTAGGAGCAATGAGTCTCATTAAAAATAATGTACAGTCCTATTTAGATATGCTTCCAATACATTTAACTCCTTATGAAATGCAGGAGTCAATTCTGGGCACAATGCAGGTTTTGCAAAGAGCACTTTTGGCCAGCATCAAACATTAAAGCAATGCTAGTTTCACAAACTTTAACCATATTTTGATTTAGGAATGGGATTCATTCCTGTCATGGTGTTAGTAACCTAAAAGGACTGGACACTCGAGAAATTAAAAAGTGAAAGATTCCTGACACTTTGAAAAAGACTCTGCAAAGATAAGCAAGTTGTCTTAATATGGAAAAATGTGTATATCCTTTGGCCTTTAATATTCTATAACTGGAGCTAGACACTTTGTGAACTCTCTTGGAGCAGTGGATAGCCAAAAGGGTAAAACAAAGAACTGATAACGTGGTTCAGGAGCATCAAACCTTAAGGAACATCTGAAGTACTGATGGATAGAAATGTGTTGATGATACACATATTTTAAATCTAAGGTTACCAAAAACTCAATTGAGGAAAAAGAGGTAAGAGGTTATGAAGTGGAAGCATTTGAACTTGAACACTACCACAATACGATTTAGGAAACAAAGGTGAAGAGCTGGTCTCCAGGCATTTTCTGTCTTTGGCACCAGAAGCATTCTTGAATAAAAACCTCTTCCCAACTGGGAAGAAGGAACTGATTCGAATACCCCTAAGAAAGTATATACTGCATGAAATGCCGTAAAATAAGGATTTGGTCTGGTGGATGTGGAATAATTACCTAGAAAGGAGGGATTTCTTCCCACTGCCATCTTTAACCCTGCTGAATCAGTCCTAGAACCCATTTGTCTGAGACAATCTGTTGTCAAAAAGATAAAAAATGAAGATTCATATTTTGAAAGGAATAAGGTACTGCCAGGGTAGGAGGGTTGGACAAGGCCCCTTACATAGTCATTCTGAAATATTTGGCTGGCCTTTTTTCTGGAGGGTTACTGCTTTCTTTTTGGAACATCCCTGCCATTGTTTTTTTTAAGCTCTGCTTACTGACATTTTGCTGAGACTGTTTTGTTTCTTACCAAAAGTGGACGAGGGAGCAGAAAAAAAATGTTCGGAACATTTAAAGAAGGAGGGCTAAAAAAAACTGTGAGTTTTCCTATATTAGCTTACTCCTGTCATCACATTTTTGATAACCTCTACAACAGAGGGTGCAAAAATGAAATCTCTATTCAAAGGAAAACTTAAAATCCCATGTTTTACATCCTCTGCGAAGTTCTGAGAATGCAGCCCGGCAAATCTCCTCTACACAACACAAGTTGTCACAGCCCTGGATGTAGTACCGACAGAGTCATGAATGCACTTTAAGCAATGAGCAGAGACCTGAAAAATAGTAAAGAAAGTACCAACCAGAGAAAACAGATTTTTCCTCACAGGAAAAAACTGCAGATAACTTTCCTCACAGTTTCACAATTAGTCCAAATAAACTTTCACCTATGAGCCTGACAATTTAAAATTCTAAAAGTTAAAGATGTTGAAGCATGTATTTTTTTCCAAAACTCATCATTTGCTTTACCATACTTGTCTGAAGGAGATGGATTAAAACTGACATAATGCTTGGCTGCAGCTGATGATTAAAACTGTACCTGCTTGGTCAGAAGTAGGATGAGTGTATAGAAATTTGAAAGACCAAGAAACCATCAGGCATCAGGCCGTCTATCAGGAAAACCACAAACTGTTACAAGTACATCCTCTAGTGCTGGCAGCACCTGGGGTGGGGTCTTCAGTTCCATTTGTAACATTTCATACTACTTTCTGAGGGACTGAAAAACTTCAGTGTTCTCCCACAGAAGATACTGACATATTCTGGAAATAGTCTCAGAGAAAAATAATTGTTGTGAAGGAGATTCAGATATGGCCTCCTTTGAATCTGAATCAGGAATTTCAAGAGAAAAACCTGTATCCATCCCATCGTATTTCTTTCCAAATTCACTTTCTTGAATCTCTTCAGAAAAAGAGAAATAGCTTTTTCTCTTACCATAAACTACCTAAAATGAGGAGTCAACAGCCTGTGTAAGACCCTTAGCCAGACTTAATAAACTATTACCCTGAACACTGAAACTAGAGGAGGATAAATTATATACTTAATTTTTGACAGGAAGTTTAGGGCAAACAGCAAGATTTTTGCGACAAATGAGCTCAACATTCTGGTTTAAGCAGGGTCATCTTCCCTGCCCATTCTCCTAACACTGACAAACATGTCTCTCCCTTGCCCAGTGAGGGGACCCCCAGCAGCTACAGTGGACATGACTAACCCCTGGTCTATAGTAGCTGTATGGGCAACACCAGATGGATCCAGAGAAAAAAATGAGTGGTCTGAGGAACCAGCTTTGAACATAGCCAAGTCACCTGCCTGGGACTGATAGAAATTGATAGCCTGCTGGGGTGGAAAAAGCTGTTTAGGTAACTTTTTCTTTTTGTGGCTGGAAGAAGAGTGGAGTGTGGGACTGGTAGCTTGTTTCTTGGTCAATGCAAAAATAGTACATTTTCCCTGAGAAACTTAGCAGCATAATCTATAAAATTTGAAAATAGTTTAAAGTTGCTTTTCCCAATAAAAACACAGTAGAAAGCATTCTAATCCACTTTATGAGCCCCCCAATTAATGTAAACACAGTTTATCCACATGAAAAGAATGATTTTAGAATGTTTAAATCAACTTTTAAACTGTCAAACACAAAGGTGACTTTCCATTTTGAAGTACAGCAAAGTTATGTGACAGTCAGTAAAAACACATATTTCTAGCTTAAAATTATCCACACAGAAAAGTAAATTAAAACATCAAAAATAATAAATGGAAGATTTTTCCCCAACACAGAACTTATCTGCTCAACACTGGTACAGCAAAACATGACTGTCAATCATCTGAAGCATGGAGAGGTGCCCTCTCTTTGGTGGCAGGAAAACACTGAATGGTTTAGCAGCCAAACCTGCCTTTTTAGTCAGCTCAGTCCAAGCTGGCTATTGGTTCATAAGTTCATGGGTAGGTACTAGGCTATCAGCCCAAGGGCCTATGTAAGCCTAGCCAACAAGGTTCCCTGGCTTACACCATCCAAGAAAGTTATTTTCCTGTGCCACTGTCGAGCTGAGACACAGAAGTGATCCCTGAGGTGTATTTCCTATTTCCCATCCACTCATCAAGATTTTTCTTGAAGAGTGCTAATGAAGAACTTTGCTTGACATAGATGGGTAGCCTGTTCAAGAGTATGGGAAGTCTCAGGGACAGGAATTTATCCCTCCAGCATGTCCTGTTTATTGTGATGACAAGGTTTAGGTCCCTAGAGTGTGTAACTCGGAGGGATTGGGATTTCTTTAGGTGTAGCATGTCCAACAGCTTTGGGTTTGACATAGCTTTATATGTTAGGCTGCGATCACCTCGGAGTAGGCGATATGCTATGGAGTAAAGCTGGAGTTTTTTGAGACGGTCAGTGTAGGGCATTTGTTTGAGGCAAGTAATCCTCTTTGTGAGGTACTTCTGTGGCCTTTCCAGCTGCTGCAGATGTCTTGTGAGGTACATTCCAAAAGGGTAGTTGTACTCTATAATGGGTCTAATGAGAGTCGAGTAGAGGGGAACAATGACCTCTGTTTTCCTGGATGAGAACCCTTTTATGATGAGGTGTGCCACGTAGAAGGACTTCCTGACTACTGTGGCGATGTGACTAACAAAGGAGAGACTACTGCCCACCTGGGTCCCAAGGTCTCTTATCACACAGTTGGTGTTAAGTAGACTACTGCCTATGTGGTAGTTCATGGGTACAGAGTTTTTACCAAAGGGGATGACACTGCACTTTTTGGCATTGAGCTTGAGGCCATGGCTCTGACACCAGGCATCTGTCTCAGCGAGGCCCTTCTGTAGGATGTCCACATCATTTGGGGACATGACTATGGCTCCTAGTCTGCAGTCATCTGTAGACTTCGTTAGCCAGAGGCCTTCTGTGTTAGCCTCTACTTCAGAGAAGTAGATATCAAACAGGAGAGGTCCCAGGACTGAACCCTGTGGTACTCCACTTGTCACTGATTTGAGGTCAGATTTTGAGTCTGCAACTTTTACAGTGTGGGTTCTGTCAGTGAGCCAGTTGGCAACCCATCTTGTGAAGTAGGGATTTATACCTAGTTTAGTGAGTTTAGCTATAATTCCAGAATGGGGGATGGTGTTGAAAGCCTTGGCGAGGTCAAAATAGGCTGTGTGAACCACCTTACCCTCATCTACAGCTTTGGTGACTGCCTCAAAGAAGGTTCAGGAAGCATGATCTGCCTTTCACAAACCCGAACTGGGTGGGATCCAGAGTTTGGAGGTTACCAATATCTTTGATTATGAGTTCCATGATGATACGTTCCATGGCCTTGCAGATCAGGCTAATAGGTCGATAGTTCCCAGAATCAGTGATGGCTCCCCCTTTGTGGAGTGGGATAACTGTTGCTGTGCGCCATTCAGTGGCACAAAGCCTGATGCGAGACTATTATTGAATGTGGTGCTTAAGTGGGGAGCCAGTTCATTCTGAAGTTCATATAAAACGCAGCCTGGGATGTTGTCCGGTCCCATGGATGCTGTGTTTTTTGCTTTAGAGAGTGCAGCTTTTACCTGCGTAGTTGTGATTGCAGGGACTCTGCATTTCTCCTGTATAGATATGGGCCCTTTAGGGGGTGGGGAATGTAAAGTTACCACTGAACCTATCTGTCAGGATGTTGGCAATATCAGTTGGTTCTGTAATTTTCGTGCCGTTGTGCTGTAACTCAGAGCATCTCTGAGAGTTGCCATCGATATTCTTGACATAGCTATAAAATGCTTTGTGGTTGTCCTTAGAATTAGTGGCGATTTTGTTTTTGTAGCTAGCTTTGGAGGATCTTATAAAGGATCTCAGCTTCTTACTGAGGCTGACCAGGGAGCTCCACCACTCATGGGATTTTACTCTCTTTTGCAACAGTTTCTTCCTTCTGTTGTACAGTTTGTTTATGGCAGGGGACCACCAGATTGGCTTCCTTTTTTGGAGGATAGCATCTTGGTTCTGTTTGGGATATCATGATCCATGCACTCGTGTAAGTGCTTATAGAGTGCATTTGTGTAGGATTCAGTATTTGTAACTGTATTGTCCATCTGCATGGGTGTCATGAAGTTCACCACTTCTGTCTTAAGAAGCATGAAGTTGACTTTGGAGAAATTTTTTACTGTGGTTTCCTTAATGGGGGATGGGGGCAGGATGTGGATATCAAGGGTGATTAGCTTATGGTCGGATCGGACCAACGAGGAGTTGACTTCAGGTGTGGAACACCGGTCACTCATGTTGCTAATGTGTAGGTCTAGGATATGGTTGCCCTTGGTGGGCATGTGGATAAGTTGATCCAGGGCATTGGAGTTCATGAATTCCAGAAAGTGTTGAGCTAAGGAGTTGGTACATGAGTAGTTTTCCCAGTTAATGGTGGGGTAGTTGAAGTCGCCCATTATTAGGGTGTTTGGTTGAACCTTAATATTTTCCAGTACATCAAGAAAAGAGGAGTGTGAATCCTGGGGCATGGTAGGGGATCTGTAGCAAGCTACAATTTGGATTGCAGTTTTGCTCAGAGTTAGTTGCACTTAGATAACCTTGGATGCATTTTGCTGAGCAACTAGCCTGGAAGTGTAGATATCCTTAATGGACATGGACAAACCTCCACCTTTGGTGTTTTGGTCCAGGTTACATGGCCGATAGTGTGGTATGAGTTATAGCCTGGTAGTGCCTCTAGTGAGTGCATTTTGAGATTTAGATTTCTAGCATTGAGTAGCATTACCCTCAGTCTTTGCTTGCCTGTTCCTGTTAGGTGGTGAATTTGTCATTTGAACCTTGCCTAAAAAAGGCACTATAGGGGTAGCAAGAGCCTTAGCCAGTGTCTGGCACCCCAGGGGTGACAGGTGCAGGCCATCTGTGGCAAAGCATCATGGTCTGTCGACCATGTCATCCCAAGCAGACAGATACTGGAACCCCTTAGAATGACAACAGAAGCTTAGCCAATTGTTGAAGTCAATCATTTTGTCCTTGTACTGTGGTATTATTCTGGGCAATGGCAGAATGCTACTCAGGGCTAGGGTCATACCTGCCTGGGCTACAAGATCAGAGAGCTCTTCCATGTCTCTTTTCATGTAGTCCAGGGAGGTATGTCTCAGGTCATTCACACCAACATGGACAATGACAGTGTGAAATTTGTACTTGTTGTGGAGTGACCTGAGTGCGTGGGTTATGTTATGGAACCTGGCACCCGACAGGCAGCTGACAATAACCTTCTCCTTGTTTAGCCTGGTGAGTGGGACATCTGTGTGCCTGACTATAGAGTCACCTATGACTAGTGTGTTGGGTAGGTTGTTTTGCCTTATTGGCTGTGGTTGAGTGCCACACTGAGTCTGTGGGCTATATGTCATTTGGGTTGTGTTGGTGGATGGAGGTTGCTTGCGTTTCTGCTTTGGAGGTCTCTGTTGCTTAGACAGATTATTATTGAGAGCCTTCACGAACATTTTTGTGTTACTATGTGTGGATATTGGTGGTGTAGATTTAGTGAGGCTGTGTGTTGAGTGTGTTGTGGTGCAAATGTTTACCTTCTCCTCTTGACTGTCAAGTTCAGTCTTCTTTGGAGAGAGCTTTACCTCCAGTTTGGCTAGATAAGGGCATTTCTCACAGGTTGTAGTGTTGGATGGTAGGAGGAGAGGCTTGTCTGTGTACATGAGGCAATTTCTACATTGCCTCAAGATGCCCAGATTCATCAGATAGACAGGAGAGAACACTGGAAGCTGACCCTTGGACATGCCTGAATAAAAAACTATTTTCCTCTAGATAAGTGAGGAAAGTGAGCACAAGAGCTGTTTTTCTCTAAGCCAAGTGAGAAAAGTAAGTACAAAAACTGTTTTGCACTAGGTAATGAGGAAGGTTGCATGCTATAGTATTTAGTAGCTTATTTAGTGCTTACAAGTTCTGAACAAGTGCTGAACATGAATAAGCAAATTTAAGTGCTAAAACTAAGAATCTGTATCTGCTCTAGACGAGTTACAGGACAGAAACAAGTGCAAATGCAGGCTTTCAAATCAGAAAGTTGAAAGAGATGGAAGACCGCCCAAACGGCCAGTAACTACAATTTCTGGGCCAGAACCACTCCTTATGTGGTAGACAAGTTACCGAGTGCTTACCACTCCCACTGATAAGCTAGAAGGTTTCCCTCCAACACAGAAAGGCTTGGGCGGCTCAGAAGCTTACATACAGTCCTGGATACAGCAAATCTGTATCTGGAACACCAGTACAGGAAATGTAGGAAACAGGCTTACAGTGTTTTTTTTTTACAGAAAAGTAGCTAAAACAGCAGTAAAAACAATTCACATGCAGTGCAAGCTAGCACACGAGTTTCTAGCAATATTAAATCAAACACAGCTTAAAAAATGCAATTAAATTAAAAAGGACTAAAAGCAAGTGCAGAAAGAGTTTATTAGGTAGAATGTGGTAAAGAGATGGGACTGGGGGAGTATCCCAGATCAAATCTACAGTGGGGCAGGCAACTGCAAAAGCCACCAAATTTAAACTGCAAGCCAGAAATAGGGAGGACGGGTGAGACAAAACAGTTTCAGCAGAGATCTAAAAAACTATAAGCAACAAGTACAAACTCTAAAACCAAAAAAATATACTCAGCTCTGTATATTTGCATATAGATTGTAAAGCAGTCTCTCAGAACGCAGGTTCCAGGAATGAAATGCAGGCTGTTACTAACAGGTCTAATTTTATGCATGGAAGGTTACCTGAAACTTCGGAAGTTGGCTGGCTGTTATATCCTAAGCAGGATTTAACCTTTATAGGATAGGTTAATTCACCAGTGATCAGTATGAAGAACATGCTAATTTATTTGTCAATAATGTGGATTTACAGGCTCACAAAAATCTAAAAATTAGATGACAGAAGATACACTGAGAGTATAAAACAGCTAGCATTTTAAAACACAAGTAAGATTCAGCCACATTTTCTATACACTAAGTTGCAGAGATAATGTTATGAAGCAGTGGTAATGTGCAAGACGTGCCTGTTTATCATGGTGTGGGGCCAACAAATTATGAAAAATGGGAAATCTATCCCAGAGCCATGCTACAAGATTTGAAAGAAATGGAAAGCATGTAGTGATACATGGCCAAATTAGAGACACTAGGGGAAGTTTGTGGTGATTGCCAAACTTGAACATGGTCACGTTTCACTTGCTGATGAGCAATGCATTAATGGTAAAGGTGTCCAAGGCACTGTATTTCTTGGTTAAGATTTCCACTGAGGCCTTCACAGGTTTGCTAGTATACATTCAGTGCATTATACACTGGGAAATGTACTCATTTTATCACTTGTCATTCCTACTAGGGCATACTACAATAGCCACAGGGCACATTGCAATTTTATCTGCCAGTCTGTGGTCATTACCCAAGGCATGAGAGAAAATACCAGTGTCTGCCACTTGAACAGTTAATAAGTGAATACAGTGCATATATCAGTCAACCTAGTGACCTCTACCATGCATTCAACAATGACCATATATGTAGTAAGTGCATAATGTACTGTCTACATAACAATAATAAAGTCAGAAGCAGAGAACACACATTACAGAGCAATAACACATCACTGCATGATGCTAGTTCATGGGAGATGCTGAGTAATCATTGTAATCCAGTATAATGGCAACCATTAGGTATCTGCAAACAGAAGAGGAGGAAGATTACATTCTTTCTTGTGTCTAGAAGTAATAACATTGGTAATGTATACTGGTAGCTGAAAAAATATTTCCATCATCTAGACCCCCTCAAGTGGAGCATTGCAATACCCCACTAGAAAAGCAAGCAATATCTCCAAGTGTGTACTACACAACATGATGTTGTTAGGCAACCTAGTCAAGCACCATCAGACCTCCTTCACCACAGTAGCACATTGGAGGAAGAGAGTACTGTAGCAATTGAAGTGCCAACCACATCCCATTCCATCTAGCATATCCTGTGTCATAATGTCCTGCAGCAACACCCTGAAAATGTAAGTAGCTATGGACAGAGACAATATTTCTGACTCAGAGCTGGCAAAGATGAAATGATTCTGCAAGGCAGGTGAAACGTAGACAGCCCACAGTTATCAGTGTATGGGCAGTGACATTATGAACACCAGATATAACTCAAAGATACAAAAAGAACAGTCATCTTTAGCAGTAACACCAGTGGTGGCTGGTGACTTCAAATCAAAGGGGAGCTGCAGGAGTCAGTAGAATGGGTGGGGCCAATGGGAATGGGTGTGGTCAACTAGAAAGGGGCGGAGATATGGCGCCAGTCAAAATCAAGTATAAAAAACAAGCAGCACTCAACTGAAACCACTTATCCTTGCAGTTCTAATTGTAATTTATATTCAGCTTTATAAAAGTGCCAAGTAACATGCTGAAAGTAACAATCTCTGGGATACCCCCACTTGTAAAAATGTTTCTTATCCAAAAATGAAAGGAAAAGAAATTATGGCCATATAGTTATTCTTAAATGCATTGCAACTACCCCACATCCATGGTATAAGCCATAGGAATACTAGGTTTACACAGATTTCAACAAATAAAATACAATGCATAATAATATTGCAGCCATACCAGAATGGGTTTATGTGGAGTCACTGAAATTACTTTCCGTGATAGGAAACAAATCTATAACAATTCACTGAAGCTACATTCAGAAAATACTACAACAAAATAGATTTGCAGGAGGCAAGACCCCCTGACACTTCCATGTAGGGGGACACCACACCACCCACAACCCAGATTTATATAAACCAACTCCAAGGTCACAAAAAACAGTGGAGAAAAAAAGCAAACTCTACTGTGAGTAAAAGTAGTTTCAGTGTACAGTATTCATTCTTTTACATTTGCCAAAACTCCTTTTTTGATGTGACATGTTCCCACCAGATAATAAGATTTTTGTTTAGCAGTGATCAAACAACAGCAGAGGAAAGAAACTTAATCTGCAGATATCCTCCATATCCATCAATTATGGCCACTTTACTGATTGCATGCACGTCAAATGTGTGCTTGTGGTAAAAAACAATAAAGAAAAATAAATAAACAATACTAGTCAAAGTGAAGCAATCTCAGTAACGTAATCCATCTTATTTTACACAAATGCTCACTACTACTTTTACTGACTGTTTAAACTGAGCAAACAAAAAGAAACTCAGTTACTTTCAATTAACAGCGCCCAATCCCTACCCATTAGTTATAGCTAATTCTAGATGTCTATTAGGCAGTTATGATAAAACAACTACACCCATATATTGTATTTCAGCTTTGTTCCATGTAAACAGTAGTCACACATTATGCATTATAAAATATGTCTCAAGAAATAATTAAAAGCATATTCTATTATACTTACCCCCGGATTCTGCAAGCCTTCCACGGTATGCAGGATTAGTGCAGGAGCTCCAGCAGGCAATATGTCTGCAGTGCAATCCAGGAATAACCTGTAGGGGCATGCATGAAAGCTCCTGCACTAGTTCTGCATGGACTCAACCCCTGTATGCAAATTACCCTATTTGCAGGAGAAATACATACAAATGAGCTGATTTTGTGATTCAGGAAGCTGGAAACCGGCCGTGCAGGATTAGTGTAATCTGCAGAAATGTAGTCCGCCATTAACAAAGTACATTTCTGCAAATTACAAAACAGAGCCATGACAGCTCCAAATAAAGTGTGGATATCATGTATAAGCATGCCAATGGCCAACTATAAGGCCATTGGCATGGAAAACATTTGGAAAAAAAAAAATCAACTTTTATTTTTTTTAGACAATCTCGACTATTTAAGCGTAGGGCAGCGGCGCACAAATGGGATCAGGGGAAAATAAGAAAAATAAACCTAAAATAAGCATTCTAACTAAAATCACTATTCTGCCATTATACTCAATGGCAGGCAGAAGACAACATCGCCAATGAATAGTGGTTGCTAAGGGGGGGGGGCTCAGTGCTGGACATGTAACTATGCATTAGCAGGCAATCCTATGCAAATGAGGGGAATGATAGTGAATCCCATATTTCCCCTGCATGATAGTCAGCTCCCAACAGTGTAAGAGCAGGAATAGCTTGGTGCAAGCCTAGGTGTTAGCTGACATCATAGGGACGTGTGTCAGCCATACTGTAAGTGGATTGGAGCCCTGTGGCTCGGGTTTGCTCCAAGCTCAGCACAGCTAAGCAAGGGGGTGTGTCTGAGGTTGCCTGGCACTCTTTACATTGCCTAAGTGGGTGTGTGCACCTCACACTGGGTTTTAAAGGAAAAAAAAAGTAAACCAGGAAATAGCAAATCTGTGCACATTTGAGCACTGTGTTTGCATGGTGCACCCCCAGGCATAAACAGGAAGGCAATGAGAAGGGAAAACAGCAGTAGGAAGGTAATCTAGGAGAACTAGCATAGCTGGCAGGTGAAATGTGTCAGAATCAGCTAATTACACAGGCAGCAGACCAGCTCAGCCCAGAACACTACTATAAACTATGCAAACACTTTTCCCTCTGTTTTTTCCCATACTCTACAATACATATTTATACAGGCGGGGAGGTTTTAACAAACAAAACAACAAAATGATAGGGGCTGCAATAGCTATCGTACAACAACATTTGGAAAAGGCTGAGGGTGGTGAGGATGTGAATGCTGTCGACCAACCCACTGTGAGGAAACAGAGAAGAGTGTACAGACCCAGGTAACCTACCAGAGGCTACATGAGCTGGAGATAGTAGAGTGCTATAGGGAGGACAAGGACCTCTTACAGCAAATTGTTGAGCTGTGCAGGCCACGCCTAACACACAGAACTAACAGAGGGAAACCCATCCCAGTGGATACCAAGGTATGTGTAGGCCTAAGATTACTAGCTACAGGTACCTTCCAAAGGCCAACTGGGGATATGATGGGGATCTCACAGGCATCAGCATCCAGGGTACTACACCAGTTCCTGGATGCCATGTCAGCACATGCCGGTGAGCACGTATATTTCCCCAATACCCGTGAGGTGTTGGCCAGCAATATGCAACTGTTCTACCAAATAGCAGAACACCCTGAGGTAATAGGTGCTATAGACTGCACGCACATATGCATCAAAGCACAACCCAGTGACCGGGGTAGGGTCTACATCAACTGCAAGAGCTTCCTCTCCATCAACTGCCAGGTTGTGTGTGATGCCTAGGGCATAATAATGAATGTGTGTGCTGGCTGCCCCGAAAGCTATCATGATTCCCACATCTGGCATCTGACGCAGCTGTACCAGAGATTTGCCAATGGGGACATCCCTTACGGTCACCTAGTGGGGGATGCGGGTTATGCACTGGAGCTGTGGCTGATGACATCCATCTAAATGCACAAACACCCGAACAAGAACTCCATAATGAGGCATATACACAGACCAGAATTATAATAGAGTGTGTGTTTGGGATGCTCAAGTCATGGTTCCAGTGCCTGGGCACATCTGGTGGAGCCTTGCAGTACTCACCTTCTATATGTACCCAAATTGTCATTGTATGTGCCATGCTACACAATATGATCCTGTGGAAACAGCTGCAGCAGGAACAGCATGGGGCAGGGCCTCACAGTATGCCCTGGGCTTGGCAAAGAGGCAAAGCATAGCACATACACTGACAAAAGAGGGACCCAGAGAAAGACACCTCTCTCTGACTCGCACATACAGTAAAAGTGATGCCAAACATGACACTACCTGTGCTCAACCATGTGTAGGGAGTGTATTATGTGCATCTGACATAGGCAGCCTGCAGCACCACCCTCAATACTGGGACACCCACAAGGTAAGTCACTAAATCTACCAATTGCCGAATGGAGTAGAATGTGGTGTTAACTGTATCTATGGTATGGATGTGAGCATGCAAGGGAAATGGGTGGCTGAATAGTATGCCAGCAGATAGTAGACACCTATAGTAGCACAATGAGATATGTGACAAATACTGGTGTCACCATAGTAGCCAGTACTACATAGGGTGACAAAACCCACTACAGGAAATTTGCTTGGCCACATGTGTGTCCATACGACTCATACATGCCAGTCAGGGAGGTTCACATATCCAACAACAGTCTCAGCCAGCAGGACAGGTGTAGAAAAACACAAACAAAGGCTGTGCAAAGGCCTCTGAATGATGCCTATGGGTAACCTCCCCCCACAGGCCTACACAGACAGACTACAGCAGGTCAGGCAGTGAGATGTTAGTTCTGAAGGGTAGGAAGTCAGAAACTAATATGTAGGTCAATCAAAACTAAGACCTGTAGTACACTGATATGCCTCTATTCAGCATGATAGGTTAGAATACAGAATGAAATGGAGTACCTGACATACCAGTACAGTCATAGCAAATGTGTACAAGTGCCATGTGTGCCCCCAATCCTGTGTAGAAAGGTAGTAACAGTCATGTGTGCCCCCCAATCCTGTGTAGAAATGTAGAAACAGTCAGGTATGCTCCCCCCAATCCTGTGAAGAAATGTATTAATAGTCATGTGTGCCCCCAATCCTATGTAGAAATGTAGAAACAGACAGCTGTGCCCCTCCCCCAATCCTGCTTAGAAATGTAGTAAGAGTCAAGTGTGCCCCCCTTCCACAGTCCTGTGTAGGAATGTAGAAACAGTCAAGTATGATCCCCTAACCCTACTTAGAAATGTAGTAACAGTCAGGTGTGCCCCCCAAACCTATTTATAAATGTAGTAATGGCCTGGTGTGCCACCCCAATCTGATGTACACATATTGTAACAGTCATGTGTGCCCCCCACAACCCTATGTAGAAATGTAGTAACATGTATGTGTAGATACAATACTAGTGGAGCACAGATGCACAGAGGTGACCAAGGTAGCAGGATAGGTTGCAGCATCTGCACAATATGTAGATAAGTGTGTTAGATTGGTATGTGTCTCATATTGTGTGAGAGTGGTCAGTATGTATGCATGTTGAGGTAAGACCTGGTGGCCATTGCCCACTACTGCTGATGACAGGGACAAGTCCTCACAACTGCAGTGGCAAAGACAATACCCACCAGTATAACACATGCTAGCAGTAAGCCATTGTAAATGTATGGTGGTAATATGTATCACTATCTGAAAGACTGACATGGCATGGCTGTTGGGCTAGATATACAAGCAGTACACAGGGAAGAAGTACCCCAGACATACAGTATATTTTGTGTCACTGTGAAATGGAGACACCCTTGGAATTGTACATACAGGTATGCATCACATTATCTGATCATGAAGTAGGGGATACTGGTGCTGTCTGCCCAAACACTTGCAGATCACAAAGGAGGTAGGACTGATGTATTGGGAAACAGCTGATGTACCTGCACATGCTGGCATAACTGGAATGCCCAATGCATATCTGTGTGTCAGATGCAAGTAGTGTCCATAGCACACATGCACCTAGCTCACACAAACACCACCTACAGGTACCTCTCTGGTTGTATCCCTGCTGTGGGGAATGGGTACAATATGACCCCACCTGTATATGGCAATAGCGAATGAATGCAGCATGCAGTGCAGGTGTCCCATGCAGTTGTGTCGCTAGCTGTAGGTAACACCCTGCCAGCATCCACACTACCTGAACAAGATTGATAGAAGGTATTGGCATGAACACCTAGCAAACCTACCCTGTCACTCCAGGGGAATATACTGTTTGGGGGTCTGAGACTGTAGGACTGACAGAATGCAATGGCCTGCCACATCAGGTCTGCATTAACACCTAATGGCCCACAGGCCTCTGCCAAGGGCCTGTGTCTCACACGTACTGCCAATGCTTGTTACACACTCCACATAAGCCATATGCAAGGCCATGTGAACAAACCACAATAACATGTCCACCATGTCCCACTGCATGAAATGTGGACCAACACCAACACACAGCTGTGATGGGGTGATAACCTTAGGGAAATTATCAGAAAATGTATGCATAATGTTTGGAAGAGGATAGAATAACAGACGGGGGATGGGAGCATGGGCAGCATGGAATGTGCAAGGTCTGACACAAAGCTGTGTGCACACACTATCCCTGGCTGCGAACACATAAATGGGTGGCTACATACCTGCCAGTACACCACAGTAGGGGTAATGTCCTGAATCATGGCCCCTGCCTCTGGGTAACCTGTGCGAATCTGTACAACTGTGAGGTATTGCCACAGCAATATAAGGCCATACTGTCATGTCAATGGATGTACAAGTATGGGATCCTCTGCCAGCACTGTACCAAGGTGCTAAACCAGATACACAGACCCAGCAACAAGTGTCTGCAGCTCCCCCTCCAGAATGACATAACTTACCATGAATATGTAGGCATCTGCCCACAATGCTGCACACGGCTGCAGTCACCCTTGTCCCCAAGACATCACTGTGAGCAGGAATGTCCAGCTGACAGTATATGAGGACAGAAAACATCACAGTGTATAACAGTACACATGTCTGAATATCTCTGCTAACAGAAGTAACATGTAGCTGAAGCAACACAGACACAATCACCTACAGTACACACTATCCCCTGTAAACTTTGTCCCCATATTGCCAAATGATTGATAGATACTCTGCAGAAACAGTTTGCTACCTGTAGGTGTACAACACAAAGGTCTATGCTGGAATACAAACTACCTGGAATCAATACACACATTCAATACAGAAGGGCATACTAGGCATACTCACACACTTAGAGAAATGAAGGCAATGTCAGACAGCAACATACTGAAAGGTCATACTGGGCATGCTCACGCACTTAAACAAATGAAGCCCATGTCTGCAAACAACAGTGGACCATACATATCTGGCAGTTGCAGATGTTAGTGCAGACACTCCTCAGTATGAACCAGTCATGCTTTGTACACACAGTGGATAGGAATACAGACATATATCCAAGGACAATGCACTATAATAAGCCAAAAATAGATGTACATAGATGTGTGGAAGAGAGTGACACTGCCATCCATGATGAGGCCTAACCCACCCAGCACACAGCCAAATGGCTACAACCACATGAGTTCTAAATGTCACTCACTGTAGACATTAGCCACCAGTATCCATCCGCATTACAGACTATGTGGTGTAAGTGCTAGCTGTGCAACATGACTGTACAAGGAAGTAGTCATCTAGCAGCTGTATACACGTACCTGTGGACTATAACCCTGCTTGTGCCAACATGTGGTGTGTCGACCTCTAGATGAATGGGTTATGGCCCATGCATGCACACACTGCCCTCTCCATAGCCCTACTATGACAAGCCTGCTGAGGTCATCCACTTTGAAATACACCTTTGGGAAAGTTGCAGCCCAGTAATCTCTGTGGCGCATCCTATAACTGTGTACTGCTGTAGTGTGATAAACTAGTTAGGTAGGAGTTCTAATCTCAGATGTGGCAACTGTGTTTGTGTGTGCCTCTGTCTGTGTAGAGAGCAATGCTTTTTAGGCTAGTCACACCCACTACAATTCAAATGCCCTACTTTGGCAAGGCTGCTGATGTCATTCACTATGAAATACACCTTTTGGAAAGCTGTAGCTCAGTAATCTCCATGACGCGTCATATAACTGCATACTGCTGTAGTGTGATAAACTAGTTAGGTAGGAATTCTAATCCCAGACATAGCAATTGTGTGTGTGTGTGTGGGGGGGGGCTCTGTTTGTGTAGAGAGCAATGCTTTTTAGGCTAGTCATACCCACTATATTTCAAATGCCCTACTTTGGCATGGCTGCTGATGTCATTCACTGTGAAATAAACCTTTTGGCAAGCTGTAGTCCAGTAATCTCTGTGGCGTGTCCTATAACTGTGTACTGCTGTAGTGTGATAAACTAGTTAGGTAGGAGTTCTAGTCCCAAACATAGCACCTGTGTGTGTATCTCTATCTGTGTAGAGAGCAATGTGTTTTAGGCTAGTCACACTCATTACAATTCAAATGCCCTACTTTGGCAAGACTGCGAATGTCATTCACTGTGAAATGCACCTTTCAGAAAGCTGTAGCCCAGTGATCTCTATGGCACGTCCCACAACTGTGTACTGCTGTAGTGTGATAAATTAGTTTGGTAGGAGTTCTAATCCCATATATGGCAACTGTGTGTGTGTGTCTCTGTCTGTGTAGAGGGCAATGCTTTTTAATCTACTCACACTCACTACAAATCAAATGTCCTCCATTGGTAAGCCTGCTGATGTCATTCACTCTGAAATACACCACTGGTGAAAGCGTACTTCGGTAATCCCTGTGGCGTGTCCTATAACAATGTAATGCTGTAGTGTGATATAGAACTCTGGTAGGGGTTCTATTCACACACATGGCAGGTGTGGATGTTTGTGTGTGTGTTTCTATTTCTGTGGGGGGAGCAATGCTTTTTATGCTAGTCACACTCACTACAATTCAAATGTTCTACTTTGGCAAGATTGATGATGTCATTCACTGTGAAATAGACCTTTGGGGAAGGAGTACTCCAGTAATCCCTGTGGTGCATCCTATAACTGCATAGTGATGTAGTGTAATAAACTAGTTAGGTAAGAGTTCTAATCCCAGACATGGCAGGTGTGTGTTTGTGTGTGTGTGTGTGTGTGTGTGTGTGTGTGTGTGTGTGTGTGTGTGTGTGTGTGTGCATGTGTGTGTGTTTGTGTTTGTCATTTGTATCCTGTGTGGAGGTGGCTGGGAGTGTGTAACAACTGGACTCATTGAGGAGTGGGTTTTGCAAATTTCTTATATGGTGTCTCTAGTATATGTCACAATGCCCACCATAGAGGGATAACAGATATAAAATAGCTGAGAGGCTGGGGTGCAAATCCATACCCTTACATGTGATATCAAGGCCAGACAAACAAAGTTAGCAACCCTTGTATTACCCAGAGAACACTCTCAACCCATGTCTCTCTCTCTCACACACACACACACACACACACACACACACACACACACACACACACACACACACATCAAATGTGACCCACAAAGGACATACCATGCCTGAAACACATGCCCTGTATGGACAGATGCCACGGACACCGGGGAATACCTATATCATGCTATCAATGTAGGTGCAGGGTCAACCTGCTGTCCATTAACAGTTCCTGCCACATGAGGCCAGGACTGGCACATCTGATGATAACAATCTGTGTACACAACATGGGTCAGACACCCCAGGTACAGTTCCACGTGTCACTGTACATGCATGTGGAATGTGTGCACATCCCAGACATTGTCCATGTCATGGACTAAGGAACACATACATGGCAAGCAATGCACAGCAATGGCCACACACAATAGTTACCCAGGTAACTGGATGGTGAATAAAATATCCACCTGTGTGGGCAAATCCAGACTTTACTCCTGAGCCACACAGCAGACCATTGTCATGTGGCCTGATACCAAGGTATACCCAACACCTAGCCTTGTATAGCCATCTGGCACAGTCGACCACTAGACACCCATGAGGCAATGCACCCATGCATGTCAGTACTGGCACCCTGTGTGTGTGGTGTATGATGCCTATGACCACATTCACACTCACTAAAACCCCCATTGGCATACCGAAGCATGCTGTCTGATGTCAGACACATCCACATACCCTTTGCCCATATAACCTCTGTATAATCCCTGTGGTGCATGTGATACCTGCACAGTACTGTGTTGTGGCAATCTAACTAATGATGAGTTGCATTCCTGACCATGCCAAGTGTGTCAAAGTGTGTGGGTCCCTGTGAGAGTGTGGCTGTGTTGATGCTGACACCTGTTCATGTGGACAGACACTTGTATTACACCTACAGTAAAGCTAACATATCTCTGTTGCAGATGTCACTCACCATCACATATACGTTTGGATTGCTACTCAACATGTAACCTATGTGGTGCATCCAATAACTGTATCGACATGTAATAGCAATACATAGTCAGTCAGGGGTTTGATACCCTGTACTGGTAGGTGTGTGACACAAACATGCTTAAGTTTTACTCTTCCACCCCTCTCTGACTAATCTTTGCCTCTGTCTGCTTCTCTCACTCCTTATCTGGTGGATGTAAAGACTTACACCTGCTTTGCTTTGGCAGCAGCATGTATATTGTAAGTGATGCTCATCATCAGCTGCTGGTCTCTGCACGAATTGCAGCCCTCCTCTAGCTGATTGCATGTGGAACAGCTGTGGTAACATTCCCATAGCCAATTGCATGGAAACACACTCCAATATCTAGGAACATCATGTTGGTGTTGATCCTTTTCATTCACTGTGAGCAAGAACTCGAGCTGTTGTTTGGCAAACAGCATCACAGATGGATTGGGGATTTACCCCTAACAACATACACTGTGGAAACAGGCCAGCACACAGGAGGGGGATGTGTCTGACTCGACTACAGTCTGTAAGTGCTGCTATACTGCATTTGGAGTAATGTTGGTTTAACAGGGTGTGTGTGGATATGACTGTCCTACATGTTTTAATATCTGTTATGTCAGTGCTTTGTTTATGAGGAATACCCATCTGTAGGGTCATCTGCAGACTGGGCTGTGTGCGGTGCCTTGCGTTTCTTGTGTCACTCACAGAGCACCTATCTGTGAACTGCAGAAGGTAGTGTGAGGATTGCAGTCAGTAGATGCTGACAGCCATGGGAGTTACTGACTTCATATCCCTCATAGGACATATGTTGCAACAAACACTGTTACAACAGTAAATGTATGAGGTTATCACAGCAACATGTCAATATTGGTCCTGTGTTTGTGCCTCCAGCCTCAACTCTGTCAACCTTTGTACATATGTCATGCAGTAAGAGGTGCATATGTTCAGTACACCATATTTATTGACATCATATCTGATAACAAGCCAGTGAGATATCAGACTGCTACACATGTTATGTATAGTAAGGTTTATATTTAAGGACATAACCTGGGCATTATTTTGTTGTGTGTACAGTACTGAGGTCTGTGTACCTATGGTTATTGTCAACAGTGTGTGTATTGTTAATATGTACCTTGGATGTGTACAGACTGTGGTAGATGTCATTGTTCTTGGTCCTGTTCTATATGATGTTACATGCTGCTCCACTGTATGTTACCATATTGGCTTACATGTTTTCAGGGCCAAACACACACATGTCCCATACCACAGACAGGCATCGCACCACACTGTGTAGCAGCCCAGTATATGTAGGGTTGGTGAGTGAGTGGAACATATGAGGATGGTGGTGATCAGATAGTCCATATACTGTAATATTACGCTAGCTTACCATATGTGGCTGTGGCCGTGTTCACATTGGTTGTGGTTATGCACTTTCACACAGGTGTCTGTTACTCTGTGCTGTGACATGCCTGTAGACCTTGCTACCTATGCAGGTACATGTGTATTACCCCATAGGAAATGTAGGCCAGTGTTGCTGCAATATGCCTGTAGCCTGCACAGTGCTTTGTTACATGCCTAGCAGCTTGGTGTACTTACCCAGTGAGATGTTATGTCCAAATACTTGACAGATGTACTGCTGCTGGGCCACTATAACAGTCATGTATGTCAGACAAAGCAGTGGGATGCTGTACAGATGTATGTTACTAACTAGTGGGTAGTATGTGGCCATGGCACCTCTGTACCAGTGGTTATTATGTGTCAGGACAGACAGGGGTGTATGAATGCATAACCTATGGGGGGAAATGTATACCAGTATTTAAGTGATATACCCATCTACTTGGCTGTTAACATCCACATTGTCAGGCTTGGTCCACATGTCCTGCACTAAGGGGTTCTGTGTATACCTCTGGACTTAACAGAGTGTCTCAGACTGTCCACATTTGTTGGCCATATCTCTGCTGTAGTCCACAGGAAAATTACTGTGCTAGCAGTGGTACTGTACTATGATGTGCTTAGGATGTCTGTCAGTAGCCAATGGCCCACATGTTAAAATCAGATGTGATCTCCCACACACACACCATGTCTGTGAAGACAATCCCTATTACAGTAGCAATAGTCTACAAATATACCTGCAATACATACCTGACATCCCCTTGCACTAAGAGGTTGGGACTATTGGGGCTGAGGTAGGGCTCATCTCCATGTTCAGGACATATGGTGAACATATATGTATATATAATTATCCATATATCTATATATTTATTTATTTATTTTACATTTGTTGACCGGGCTAGTCTAGCTGGATACATTTCCATTTTCAGTAGAGGCTCAGGGAGAAAAGCTCCACATAAATTTTAACAAAAAAAGTTACAATAAACAAGCAAAAGGACAAATCATCATAGATAAAAAGACATATAAAAAAATATAGTACCCAATAACAGATATATACATAAAGAGAATCACATTTCTAAGAATAACATTAATTAGCTGAAATAACATCAAGAACAAGGCACAAAACAGAGAGCAAAATTGATTTATAATATTATATAGAACTAATCTTAGTAACAGAAGGAGAAAGAGAAGCACTAAAGTAGGAGAGGAGGAAGGGAAGCAGATTAAGAAAAGAGAAGGGAAAGTTGAGAGAGATTAGCATAGAGGAAAGAAGAAACAAAATACTCTAAAAGGAGGTAGACTGAAGCAGATGCAGTAAAGAGAGAGGGAAAGTAAAGTAGTAGGAAAGTGCAGAGTAGTAGGAAAGCGCAGAGGAGGTAAAAGATTAGTCAGGTTTTGAACAAGAACAGAGCCATATATAGATATATACATATATACATATCGACATACATAGATGAATTTGTATATGTACATTTTTATATATATATATATATATATATATATATATATATATATATATATATATATATATATGCATATAAACACTCAGATATATACATATACAGAGCAATATATGTCTACACATATACAGATAGAGATAATATGCACATATACATATGGATATCAACATATATATCAACAGTAATAGGTATATCAGACTACATATGTGCGCACATATAATTATAGATATCTACATATATACCCACATAAATAGGTATATATGTAACATAGGATGTGTATACATATATAGCTATATATACATATATCTATATAGACATATATGTATGTATGTGTGTGTGTGTATATATATATATATATATATATATATATATATATATATATATATACATATACACACACACACACACACACACACACACATTTATCTATATATACATATGTGTGTGTGTATATATATATATATATATATATATATATATATATATATATATATATATATATGTACATACGAAGAGATGTACACATGGCCATATATATGTTGCACTATACAGATGTGTATACAGACATATGTATGAGTATATATGTGTATGTACATGTAGACATATATAGACCTATTATATGTATATAACCATATTCCTGTCATGTGTAAACCTCACGGTTGTGTATACCCTTCCAGATGTATCTCACCATATGTATCTGCTATGTGCACATTATGATAAAACAACATATGTGATGCAGTAGTCATATTAATAACAAGAACTACAAAATTTAGGAAGTAAAGGCAATTGTTCAATACTACTCAATATGTGTATTGACAGCTATATTGGTAAAACAACAGCTTTCTTCACAGTGGTCATGACGTAGTGGTTAAGTGTCGTGACTTTAGTGTACAAGGTCCTGGGTTCAAGGGCTGTTGGTTTTGTTGCTGACCAGAACAAGGGCTGTCGGACACAGAGTGGTTAAGGCAATTTTGAGCAGCTTTAATCGAGTTTACACGAGTTTGTGCGAAGCTAAGCAGTGCTAAGCTATGGGTAAATGTATGAGTGCTTACACAGTGTAGACTTCACTTACCATTGTGCAAATCAGCTCAGCTGTTATATTGTGACAAATTTGATACTTGCTAATCATGGCTTAGCCCTGGTAACCAGGTCACACCACCCAGTCTGATAACATAGCAGGGTAATGACATCTGTAATAAGTGTATGTAATGCCATGTACAATATACGTGCCTATGTGCTGTCATTACAGTAGCAAGGGGTGTGAGTGTCATGTGTGGGACACAGATGTATATGTGGCCTGTACAGCACTGTTATCCATGTGAATGTGTTACATACAGGGGTAGTAGCCCAGGGTATGTACTGTCACACTGGCATGTAGTGTTTCATGGCAGTACTACTGTTGACAGTGCTTACCCAGGCAAGAGCAGAGTGCTAAATATAGTACTGACAACAAGCACACCTGCAGGCATAGCTGGGCACTGAAGCCTCCCTGTTGTATCCCTGGTGTGTGATGTAGACTACTATCTGTACAGCACATGTTAGTGAGGGCTTCTGACATGTAGTTATGGCATACATATTGTTGTCAAAGGTCTATCTGTCAACACACTCATCCTACTGCATAGCCACTTGCCAAGATGATGACTGTCAGTCCCTGCACAGATGTGCAGATGGCAGGTATCCAGCTGGGATATGTACAGGTAACCTAAGCTTGACTGACACTGACATGTCTGCCCAGCTGTGTAAGGAATGGCAAATATAGGAGATGTCATCCTGTACGAACCCCATGCCACGGGTACCTCCACTACACTACCACATTCATCAGAATGTGCTTGGGTACAGGTCTCCATCACAGACACTAACCATCTGTTGTAATGTATGTTGCATATATGTCAACTTGATCACCTCAGTGGCCATGTACAGGAGGCCCACTTTA
>NC_056725.1:1990026418-1990036418 GCF_019279795.1 Protopterus annectens
CTGTTACATTTTTGTTACTTTTACCTTGCAGATGGGACTGTTACTGCAACATCAATCTACATTTTATTGCTGTTCATACACATTCATATCAAGCTTGGTTCAGATACATCGTCCTGTTACATTTGCTTTATCTACTTGTAGACAAGTGTGGATGTTTGGTATAGCAGACAATCATCCTATCTGCATGATTTCAGACTGGGAGCAACATATCCAGATTTTGGGGTACACATTCCACATGCAGCAACACTTTGAACAGATTTTGCTGTTTGGTTCTGAGTCTCACATGCATTTAATTCTGTCCTGACTGCAGTATAGTTTATTCAGGGGTTATTACTACTGTATTGCTGTATTCCTGACACTTTCTCACACTCTCTCACTTGCTTTCATGTTACTATTCAGACTGGTACTTCTAGGCTTTATTGACATGTTTTAACAGTGGTTATTACAGTTTTTTCCAGCAGTCTCACTTCTGTTATGTTTCAGTATTTCCACAGGGATATATTTCCCACATGTGATTTCATCCTCTTCTGCAGCTATACTTTACATGCTGCTGCAGGTTGTGTACTATTTTTTACAGGCAGGGCATTTTTATTTCAAGATATATGTTGGACAGTTTCTTGTTTACTTTACACTTTCAGGCTGGGAACTGTTGTAATCAAGCAATACTTGCATACACTTTCACACTGTTACTTGCAGATTTTATTCCTTCCTGGCTACACTGCACTCTTTTGCTGACTGTCATACATTTATAAATCTTTACAGTTACTGGTAGTGGATTACTGACCTGCCTGGTGGCGCAACCGCACCAGCCTATCGGCATAGGCTCTGCGGTTCGCAGAACGGACACCTGCAGCTGTAATATAAATGAAGTAATATTGGAATACACATCTCCATAATTTCAGGTAGTTTAACTTTCTACATACATAATTAATTGTTACTTACTCAGTGGTGGGGTGTTGGGTGATTGCCGGGCCTCCTGGATCCAAAGGTTCAGTTGGTCCTGCTTGCGTCTCTTCAGGTCCGCATGGTGGTGACGGACCTGCTCACCTGTCCTTGGAATTCCTGTGGCACTGGTGAGTTCATGAGCCAACTGGTCCCACGCCTCAGCCCTGTACGCTCCCCAGAGGACCTGGCCCTGCATGAGTTGGGCCTCATGGTTGTGGACTAGGAGCCAGGCCATGTACCTGGACTCCTCAACACCCCACCTCTGCGCTCGAAAGCAACTACCCTCTCCTACACCTGACATTCTGCCTGCAGGTCTGTTCTGCAATCGTTTATGCTGTGTATTCCCGCCTATGGGGCTTATATAGTCCGTTTTTCCCGCACATATCTGTGATTGGCCATTTTGGAATTGTATCAACTTCAGTAAACCTGCATTGTCATGCTGTAGTTTGTATTCATTCCTATATATGAGCTATTATTGCATTTCTAGGTACTGCTGTCATGGCTTAGTGGTTCTGTACCTTGACTATGGTGTATAGTATCCTGGGTTTGAACCTGGCCACTGCTTTTTATTTTTCATGACTGTCTAGACATGTTGAGGGGTGTGTCTGTGTAAAGGCATTTTGGATACGGCTTGCTCACCGTTGCCCGTTGGTTAGCTTGTTTGCACGGTGCGCAGCTCCGCGCAAACGGGGTATGCTTGTTTAAGCCTCATTTGGCTATCGGCATGCATATTCAGCTCAGCTCAGTTAGGGGCACATATATTTAGCATGGTAAACCACTGCTCAGCTACGGGCACTCAGTTTGCACCAGTTGGACCAATGCTTATCTACGGGCACATACACTCACTCTGTTGAATTGTAGCTCAGCTATAGGCACATCTGGCAGTTTCTATTCATTTCTTAGCTCACATTTATTTAATATAGATAGGCTATTTCATTACATTTTACATATATTCTGGTTTTATGTGTACATATGTGTCAGGGACTTTTTTCCTGCTTATTTTGCCAAAAAAAAAAAATTGGTGTTGTGGGGGCTCGAACCATGAATGCCTGTTCTGCAGCCGGCATCTCTAATGCTACGCTATTGCTTCCTGACTTAGTTTGCATATTTAGTTCTTATATGCTTTCCCATTGACTGCTACCTGTAGCTGCGCTACGGGCACGCCCGCGCAAACGAGCGCATTCACGGTTAAACATTGTTACGGTTTAAAAAAATATGACATGTTCATTTATATTTCTTTTATGTTTAATAGTCTGTAGGGCCATGTGTTGTGTTGTGTTTATTCACATTTCCGTGGACTCTGTTGTGGGTGTCTACTATGGACACCTTTACACTTATGGGGGCGTGTCCGCTTGCAGGGCTCAGCCTACGGACACGCCCCCTACTGTCTTACACGGACCGTGTTAGACTTAGGTGTGATTCAGCATGCTCTCATGAATATGCAGAGCATGCTGACATCACTCCGTTTAACTGCAGCCTCCGTGTAAGAGTTATAACTCTTACACGGAGGCTTCGTGAATCCTGGGGATAGATTTTACAAGGAACAGATAAAAAATATTCTGCAAAAACCTGAACAGTTAAGAAGTATAGTGACTGGTTTACCAGAAAATCAAAAACTGTATCATACCTCTCAACCTCTTACAGCAAGAAATCTGGACAAAGCCATAAATAAAAGTGGGACAAAGGCCCAAAACTAGGGACAATTTTTAAATATTAGTCTTACAAACTTAGTTAATAGAATAACAGGTTTTGCATTAGCATACATTTTCTGAAGGGTATAAAGTCTGAAACTCAAATGTCTGCCATTATTTTCTAACTTTAATCTTTAGTAATTTACCACTAATTTGCCAGAAAACAAGTTTATAAGACCAAAGCTATGACTGTGAGGCACAAATCTGGACATTCTGTGAAAATCTGTAGAGTTGAGAAGTATGACTGTATGAGGGTCAGGCGTCATAGCAAGCATATGAGAAGACAAACATCACGATTGCTCTACAAAATCAGGGACTACAAGTTACAACTACAACTTGAACTTAACTTTTTTTCATAATCTTGAGTGGATTCACTAACCTGCTTTATTCAGTTCCACTTCCTTTTATTCCTTTTCACTTTCCAAGGTAACAGCCAACAGGTCCAAGTAAGATGCATTACACTGCTCTCTGTGTGCTCTCTCTGCTATCTGACGATCAAACTCCAAACAACAAGTACTAGTCTAGTACTGTAGTCTGCTGCTGACTCCCTAACTGTTTCTTGCTCTCTTTTTCCCAGTGCCAGAGAGGGAAGAGAGCGAGAAGAGAACCAACCAATCAGTACCCATCCAGACATTCATGTCACGTACGTGACTGCAGACTTCACAGTCTAATCCCCTTCCACTTTACTGCGGTTATAACTGCATAAACTTGTGGGCATCTACACTGATGCCTTTTCTTGTAAATCTGGACTGGTTTTACAGCAGTTCAGATTTACAGAAACTAGGTTTTTTTTTTTTTTTGGAACTCGCCGAGCACTCATGCATGCACAGTTCGAGTTCTGGGATTTTAACAGCGAGTCAGTCGGACTCGCAGGAGATATGCTAAAAGTAAAATATTTTTTTATTTTTAATTTAAAATGTTACACTTAGACTTCTTTTTCTTTTTTTCACAGCTGGGAGGTTGCAGTCTGCAGTCTGATGGCAAGAGCCACCCCTGAGTAACACACAAAACAATTAAAAGCAAGTTAATCATGTGGCAGTATAGCAGATGTGCTTATGAGACAGCAGTAAATAGTCAGCTTAGCAAAGGGAACAACATGCACCTTATGTATATAGTGTGGATATAATAAATTGTGGTTCCAAAAGTCAGCTGTAGGCTCCCCATTATTACTCACTGCACAATGATTATTCTACTCATTGGAGTCACTTTAACAGTAGACACAGCGTCAACATCAAAACCCAACAGGAAATATTAATTATTGATACTAGTACCTAGTGAGTCAAGGTACATAACATGTTTTGTCAGTAAACCCCAAGTGTACTTCATTTAGCATTAAAAAGTTACATCTAGATAACATGAAGATAGTAAAATGCAAGCATTTTGGCAGTAGCAACAGGCAGTTGCAATGATGTGGGCCTGCAAACAGGGGAGTACAAATGAATCTGTACTAGGGCCACATTATGAGAGCATTATATCAGAGGCTGTTCTACCTGCCAGCACATAAATGGAAACCAAAGGGTATAGATAACAAGGAAGGCAGATACATGTGTCATGTTAAATGAACTAATGTTACTATTTGGTACCTGTACAAAGAAATTAGTTATGGTGGCGATCGCACCTCCAATCATCTACGCATGCAATGTACCTTAGTGCAAAGGTCAAATTTATGCCATGTGCCCAGCAGTGTAGGAGTTATAGGTATACAGAATTCATGTTTATCCAAAAAGGGGTAAGCTACATTTGATGAACAGTATTTCTGGAATCCATTTTAGCTGAATCTATCTCCTCAAACTGAACAGTCACTGAATGCTTTAGTACTGTTGGATCACAGTGGTGCATTTTTTTATTCCTTGCGGGGTGTTACTCAACCCCTCAATGCTTGCATGACTCTTCACTTCAGCCAAATGCTAAAGATTGACCAAGTGTGTTGATATCACAGGTCATGCTGTCTAGGAAACAATGTGTTCTATATGCCATTATAGTACAGGCAGACATGTTAGTGGTGGCAGCTCCCTGGCAATAATGGGCAGAGGTCCCAGCATGGTTAGCAGCTCACAACCCTCTGTAGCCTGACATGAGAGCAAGAGGCCTGGAAAATCATGTTCAATTAAATGCAGTGCATTAATCATGCTGTCTTTATGTTTACATCTGTTGTGTGTGAGCAAAGGTGATTGACCTCAACTGAGGGTTACATTCCAATCAGTTCTAGTGTGTGTATAACTATGGATACATTGGTCAGTTGTCTACCCATCAGCTGATGCATCACCTGACCTACCTGCAGCAAGCAAGAAACCTGCTGGGTCATGACCATTATAGATTTTATCATCAAAGGTCACAGGATGTGGTCCACTGATGTGTATGCAGCTCTCATCAGTAGGTATTAATTGACTGACACAGATGTATAGTGGCATAGATACCTCACTCATAATCTGCTCAGTATCCTTAGAACCATCATTCCCTCATCCACATCAAGCTGACACCTAACATCTGTAACAAGGGTTCTGTCATTTGAATCACCATTAGAACCTCCAGCCACAGAATCTGGCTCCTATAAAACAGACGTTGCAGGAATGGTGAGTATTTATACATAGAAGGGCCCTAAAATGAAGCTTTCCTACAGTAGCCACACTTCCAGAAACATTGCCACCAATGTCAGACAATAGCACGCAATCTTTGTCAAAGCAAGACATAGTTATATGAAAACACATATAAACATGTATCTGCTTTCACTGCATGCTCTTAAAGCAAAGTATGTACAACATGATTGCTAATACAGCCATGTAACAGAATTGTACTTGGCTTAAAAATATCTGGCAAATTAGTCACCACAGACTGTGACTGTTTCCCCTTTACAGTTACAAGAAGCACAAAGTACTGAATGGTAAATAAGCTCTGGTTGTGAAAAAGTATAAATATGGAACATGCAGCCTCTAATAGGAAATAGCATCTATATTGCAATAAGTGGCTGTACTTCTCCCCTTACAAATTATTTCAGGATCATGCTGACTAGGTAAAGAGCACTCATGATTTTTGGGAAGCTTTTTTAGGGGTAGTTCAATGAGCTCTCCTACTCCACTGGGCTTATGAGACCAGCTACTATCCTGTGTGAAACTGACTGCCCAGTTTGGAGCAGAAACGTAAGCAAGTGTGTATCTATACATGGTACATTCATCATACAAGACTACTGACCCTACAGCTTACAAATACATAGTGTGACTACTAGGGATGAAGATGCGGATGAGACGAGAAAGTTCTATTGGGTAAGTAAAGGGTTTTGTGTGTGTCTAGTCTGTGCTATAATTATGTGTTCTTGTCAAACAAACCAGCAATATGTACTATTTATGTATGCCATATAACCGCTGAACCATGTACCCATGACCACCACTGCCAATGACAACATTAATGTTAGCATGCGTTGCTGACTTCACAGATGTGGTCCTGAATCAGTAGACAGTCATACACTACAAATTAAAAAAAAATGAAGATTGCAAAATGTTCAACTAGACAAGTAACTGTGGTGCCAACTCATTGCAGACACAAATGTGCAGCAGTGCACACCAAAACACTATACAAAACACAACCATAATGACACATCCAAATAGCTTATTGTACACAGACACTCACCACACACAGATGTCTTATGTAAGGGTCACCACCTTCTCGGCGTGAAATCCTTCCAAACTTATACAACAAGGTATAATATTGCACTTATACTGAGGTAACTGCCACTTGGACATAGAGCTGCACATACACCATCTCAGTCTTTAGATACTCCATACGAAGCACAAAGTCTCATAAGATTATTTTTCCAGACATAGTATTCTCCTGAGCATGTGTACAATCATTTCATAATGACACTCTCCTAACCTTACACACACACACACACACACACACACACACACACACACACACACACACACGCATACACATACACACACACACACACACACACACACACACACACACACACACACACACACACACACACACCCACACACACCCACACACACCCACACACACACACACACACACACTGCATGCTGCTTTGGAAAACTCATGTCAACGGAATGCTATACATGTGAAAACTCACCATCACTGACAGTGGTTGTCAAGGGGAAAGGGTCCGTCTAAGTGCAGCAACTAACGACTTACAGACTGGGGTATGCAAATGAGGGGAGTTATACTGAATCAAAGATTTCCTCAAAGTGTCAGCTTGTACCTAACCATGTAGGTGCAGCAATACAACAGTGCAAATGTAAGAGCTGAATGACTTCATAAGGGAGTGTGTCATGCTTGCTGTAAGCTCATTGGAGCTCTGTGGCCCGTGTTTGCCTTTAGCTAAACACAGCTAAGGAAGTGGGTGTGTCAGATGTTCCTGAGCAGTGTGTACATAGCCTAAGCAGGTGTGTGTGCTGCGTACTGGGTTTAAAAAAAAAAAAAAAAAAAAAAAAACAGGAAATGGCAGCACTGTTTACATTTGAACACTGGGTATGTGCCGTGCTCCTCGGGGCTTAAATAGGGAGGACCTAGGAAGGGGAAACAGCAGTAGGAAGGCAATCAAGGAGAACTAGCATAGCTGGCAGGTGGAATGTATCAGAATCAGCCAATTATACATTCAGCAGCCCAACACACTAATATAAATTATGCAAAAACCCTACAGACTGTTTTTTCCCACAAACTCTACACCATCGGTGTACACGGATGGGGGATTTTTAACTGGAAAAACTAACTAAAAATGTGAGAGGCTGCTGCTGCTCTACTCCATCAATATGTGCTAGAGACTGAGGGTGGTTATGAGGAGAATGCTGACTACCGACCCACAGTGAGGAGGAGGAGAAGAGTGTACAGACCCAGGGTAACCTACCAGGGCCTACATGAGCTGGAGATAGTAGAGTGCTATAAGGTGGACAGGGACATTCTATAGCAATTCGTTGAGCTGTGCCAGCCACACCTCACACAGAGAACTAATAGAGGGGAACCCATCTCAGTGGATACCAAGGTATGTCTAGGAATAAGAATACTAGCCACAGGTACTTTCCAAAGACCAACTGGGGATGTCATGGGGGTCTCACAGGTGACAGCATCCAGGGAACTCCACCAGTTCCTGGATGCCATGACACAACATGCCAATAAGCACATATATTTCCCCACCACCTGTGAGGCGCTGACCACACGTATGCATCTCTTTCACCATATAGCAGAATACAGTGATGTAGTCGGTGCTAAAGACTGCATGCACATCCACATCAAAGTGCAACCGGTGAGCAGGCCTGGGTCTACATAAACCACAAGGGCTTCCCCTACATCAACTGCCAGGTCATTTGCGATGCCGAGGGCATTATCATAAATGTGTGTGCTGGCAACCCTGGAAGCTATCACAGCTCCCACATCTGGCAATGCTCACAGCTGTATCAGGCATTTGCCAGGGGGAACATCCCATATGGCCATCTAGTGGGGGATGCTGGCTATGTACTGGAGCTGTGACTGATGACACCCATCAGAAATGCACACACACCTGAATAAGAACACCATAATGAGGCACATGCACAAACCAGGATCATTGTAGAACATGTGTTTGGGATGCTCAAGTCACGGTTTCACTGCCTTGACATATCCAGTGGGACTCAGAGGAGGAACATCCTGAGCCTGCCCCTGTAGGCAAAAGGAGGCATGCACAGTATGCCCAGGCCTTTGCAAACAGGCAATGCATAGCACACGCACTGACACTGTAGGGATCCAGGGACTGATACCTCTCTCCAACTCGCACATACAGTAAAAGGGATGCCAAACATGACACTACCTGAGCTTTACCATGTACAGGCAGTGTACTATGTGCATCCAACATAGTCAGCCCTCCAGCACTGTCCTCAATACTGGCCCAGCAACAAAGTAAGTCACTCTTCCTATCAATTACTGAATGGAATAGTATGTTCTCATACTTGTATGTATGATATGGATGCAAGCTTGCAAAGGAATTGGGTGGCTGAATGGGATAGCAGCAGACAGCTATATAGGACAGCAGGAAATTCATAACAAATACTGGTATCAACATACTAGGCAGATTGACGGAGATCTGGTGACTGATCTCCTCAGTGATGCTCGGACTGACACCTCATTAGAAGGGGTAGCAGAGTCCCAGCAGCTATCTCCTACTCAGGTTTGAGAAATCCGAGCTGTGTTACTGAAGTTTGGGTACATGTTCACTGGGAAACCAGGGTGCACCCACCTGGTGCAGCACCAGATGGATACAGAACCTCAAAGGCCTATTAGGTATGCCCCTTATATGGTGCCTGAGAAGCAAACAGACTCTGAGGGAGGAGATACAGGAAATGTTGGAACTAGGGGAAATTCAAGAGTCCAAAAGTCCCTGGGCCTCCCCAGTGGTGCTGGTGCCAAAGAAGGATGGCAGCACCAGGTTCTGTGTGGAATACAGGAAATTAAATAGTCACACAGGGTCAAATACTTACCCCATGCCTAGGACAGATGAGTCCCTAGAGCAGCTGGGCAGGGCTAAGTCTCTTACAACCATTGATCTTACCAAGGGTTACTGGTAGATGCCTTTGACTCACAGTGCTAGAGAGAGGTCAGCCTTTGGGACTCCTTTTAGCTTGGGTGAGTTCACAAAGATGCCCTTTGGGATGAAAAATGCCCCAGCAACTTTTCAGATGCTGGTAGATCATATCCTAGCAGGAGCAGGAGGGTTTTCACTTGCTTACGTAGATGGTATTGCTATCTACAGCCATTCCTGGCAAGAGCACCTTCAACATGCTGGGTAGACTACAGAGGGCAGGGTTGACCATTAAGCTGAGCAAATGTCAGGTGGGTATGGCAGAGGTCTCCTACCTGGGACATAGAGTGGGGAGTGGTAAGATCAGGCCAGAACCTGCCAAAGTAGAAGCCATTCAGGCATGTTACCAAAAAGCAGGTGAGGGCATTCTTAAGGACAGCAGGGTACTACAGAAAGTTCATTCCCAGTTATAGTACCATAGCTGCTCCCCTCACAGACCTGACAAGGAAGAAGAGGCCAGATAAGGTAGTGTGGACCCCAGCATATAAGCAGGCATTCCAGGAGCTTAGGGAAGCTTTGGGAGGACCACCTGTGTTAGCCAGTCCAGATTACAGCAAGGAATTTGTTGTTCAGGTGGATGCTTCAAGCCATGGGCAAGGGGCTGTACTTAGCCAGATTTCTTCAAAGGGAACAGAGCACCCAGTGATTTATTTCAGTCATAGGCTCCAACCCAGGGAGGAATGCTTTGCAGCTGTTGAAAAGGAATGTCTAGCCATAGTGTGGGCACTGCAGAAACTTCAGCCTTATCTGTATGGAAGAAAATTCACTGTAATGACAGATCACAATCTCCTAACAT
>NC_056725.1:1990048918-1990128918 GCF_019279795.1 Protopterus annectens
ATGGAGCATTAATAGAAACACATTTCAATATTTGTTGAACAATAGGACATATTTCCCAACAGTAGGTTTGGTGCAAAACATAAGCACTGATTTGTGTGTTTACATTATTGTTGCAGATATGGTAGGGGGGAGAGAGAGATGTCAATTAAAAATTTGTATAGCCTTGCATTACTCACAATGTTAATGATCATTGCTCTAATCATTACTCTACAGGTATTATTACAATACCCTATGGCCTTGGTTTGGTCAGTGGTATGTTTGTACACAGTGTATAATTCAACAATCTTCTAGCTGCTTTCTACTTCTCTTACCTGGAAGATCTGTGGGGTAAATCTTTGTTAACACTACCTGACTGTTCCTACACATATTCACAACATCATAGTTGAAATTATGCATACAGTTTATTACTATTCCTTGGATTCAAACCATGTCTGTGTCTGCTAAAGATACAACAATTTGTGTTTCATCATAGTGAGCTATTGAGAAACTGATGTCTTTTCCTTCAGTGTTTTCTGTCTAAGTCTCTCTTGGTTGTACAATCTGACCTTGTAATTACAAAATTTTTATACAGACATTCCTAGACATATTTTTTTATGTAGCACAATGTGGGAAGCAGTGGTTAACACAGCATTACTATTCAGATATCAGATCTTGGTGAATGCAACATGTCAAGCCATACAATACCAGAGTAAACACAACCATTCCAGGATTTAGAACTTTATTGCCAGGCAGTTACAGTTCTCTTACCTGGAAGACCTGTGGGGGGAATGTTTGTTAACACTACCTGAATGTTTCTACACATATCCACAGAAACCTAGTTGAAATTATGCATACAGCTTACCACCACTCCCGGGATTCAAACCATGGCTGTGTCTTCTAAAAATACTACCATTTGTGTTTCATCAGAGTGAGCTATTGAAAAAAACTGCTGTTTTGTTCTTTCATGTTTTCTGTCTAAGTCTCTCTTGGTTGAACAATCTGACCTTGTAATTACAACATTCTTATACAGACATTCCTAGACATATTTTTATGTAGCACAGTGTGGGAAACAGTGGTTAACCCAACATTACTATTCAGATATCAGATCTTGGTGAATGCAATATTTCATGCCAGAGTAAATACCAGAGTAAACACAACCTGTCCAGGATTTAGAACTTTATTGCCAGGCAGTTACAGCTTTATTTAAATATGACCTATATGGGACTATTACTGTCATATTATCTGGTTTATGCAGTACAAACCATATACATTTTTTATACTGCCAGGTGACATTCTACCCCTTTATATTTATTTGGTATGACTACTACAAGCAGGATTGTACTCACCAGCCTCGCGATGCAGACTTGGCATGGGCTTCCTGGTTTGCAGCCCACACATCTGGAGCTGTAATGAAAATAGAGAAACATTTAGGCATACCTATCCATCACATACACAGGCTGGACCTTGGTAAACAGATATTGCTATGAATACTTACACACTGCTAGGGCATCACCCCTCAGTCTTGCTTCTTGGAATAACTGTTCCAACAGCTCCCTCTTCCTCCATTTCAAGTCAGCATAGTGGTGCCGGACCTGCTCACCAGTCCGAGGGATACCAGTGGCACTGGTGAGATCAGAGTTGAGACTTTCCCAGGCTTCTGCTTTATATTGGGAGCCCTGGTACTGATCCTGCAGCAGTCTCACATCATGTTTTTTTACCAGGAGTCCTACCAAGACCTTGGACTCCTGTATGCCCCAGCACTGCATCCAAAAGTGCATGCCCTCTCCAACAACTGCCATACTGCCTGCAGTGGGGAGCTACAACCAGTTATGAGCTGTATTCCCACCTGCAGGGTTTAAATATGGCCAATTTCCTGCCCTTTGCCATGATTGGATGGTTTTGAATATGCTAAGCTAAGCTAAGTGATGGGCAAACCTGCTTAGCTAAGGTTGGCAATGCTTAAAGGGGCAGGTTCAGCACTGCTTACCAATGGGCAAATCCACTTAGCTGGGCTACTCATGGCTTAGCATTCATATGTACACATTGCTTAGACCCAGTCAGAATAGATGTGCAATGATTAGCATTGCTTATGTTTTATTTTATTGGACTACCACTTGTATGGGATCGATTCATCATTCATTACATAATATAAATTTGTTTACCTTCCCTGACATCCCCCAATGTGCTGCAATTACATTTATTCTTGTGTGACTATACACTATGGGGCAATTTTGTTTATAAGGGGGTTTCATTACTTTATTACACTCACACCTCTCATCTGGGCCTAGTACACCACTCTGGTTAAGAAATATAAGTTACTTCATACATAAATATACAAAAAATTTAAATTTTAATGTTTACACATACAAAATGGAACTAGCTTTGGTGAAGCTCGAACTGCGAACGATTGCATGCAAGGTGTACACTCTAACCACTACACTATTGCACTTATACTTATGTTGGATATCTACTGCTGTTTAACTTATCGTGTCGTTTCAGCTAGGCTAAGTAACATGTACACCCACGCAGCTACACGTAAACTTTATTTCACGTGAAAAGAAAATTTATTTGTTGTGTTTATTACTTCATACCCTTCAGAATATCCATCCTAATGCTAAACCTGTTATTCTATCCACTTTCTGGGTTTGTAGGGACAATTGTTCCTTATTGCTTTGTCCAGATTTCTTACCCTGATCGGTTGGCAGGTGTGGTTTTATACTTCATACCCTGCTGAAAATTCATGCTAATGCTAAACTTGTTATTCTATCAACTTTCTGGGTTTGTAGGGATAATTGTCCCTTATTACTTTGTCCAGATTTCTTACTCTGATGGGTTGGGAAGTGTCCATTTTATACTTCATACCCTGACAAAAATTCATGCTAATGCTAAACCTATTATTCTATCAACTTTCTGGGTTTGTAGGGACAATTGTCCCTTATGGATTTGTCCAGATTTCTTACCCTGATGTGTTGGGAGGTGTTACAAGTGATCTCACTCTGTTTAAATTATCATACAGAAATTCTGGTGTGCAGGGGGCATGTGTATTGTGAGACCACGTCTCTCAGACACACCCCCTGCACTTGTACACAGAACCATGTCCGTATTACAGCACGGCAGCACACCTTCATGATTATGCATGGCACACTGCCATGCTGCATGGGAACGGTCCCTTCCATGCAGGAATAAACTATTCCTGCACAGAGGTTTACTTTTTCTGGGGGATAATTAATTTGTACTGTGGTTACAGAGGTTAGCTTGAAATGAACAGTTAGCCAATTACAGTTTTCTTGTAACACTTATGGTTATAGAAATATGAACATTTGTTTGACCCGTAAAGCATTCACTTAATTTTTTTTAAAAGGTTTAGGTCACGCCCATTAGGAGTTTGAGTACAGCCTCAAAAGAGCTTTATTGGTGAGAATGAGTTAAGGTCTCCTATCATGATTTCTACTTCTGCTTTTCTATTCATAATATCATCCATAACTTCTCTGTCAATAATAATTACTGATAACCCTTCTCTCTCTCTCTCTCTCTCTCTATATATATATATATATATATATATATATATATATACTATTTTCCATAATATTTACCATTTTAGTTTCAAATCTCTATTGCATTATTTTCATAAAGATCTTATAATCATTAATATTCAGTACTATCAGTCACCAGTTTTTTAATTGACTTCTATCTTCCTTCTTCTATATGAATTTAAGCATTCCACTACATAATTCTTTATACATAAAACCTTCAAATAACCATTCATTCAAAATCTTTAAAATGTATAATTGTTGCCAATCCCTTACATTTTTATACATTATATACCCTATTCCATCTGGTTCTGAAGCCAGATCAATACTTACTTGTCCTAATAGTGTATGTAGCTCATATAAAGAAATGTCCTTTTCCAACTCTTTATTCTCTTTTTCTGTTAACTTTTTTAATTTCCCTGTTAACTTATTTTCACGCTATCCTTTTTTCTTTAATGATTTCTTGTACATACTGTACTACACTACTCATAATCTTTAGCTGAGTTCTATTTCTCCTTTTATATTCTTTATTTCTCTCATTACACTACTATCTTTTTTTACTAATCTGTTTAAGTAACTCAGTACTTCTTTTCCTTATAAAATTATCTTTGCTTATATAACAATTCTTATATTTTTTTATTTCTTTCATATAATTATTTTCCTTTGTCAAAGAACTTTCTATCATTATGTTCTAAATCTTTCAATGAATACTGTATGTGTTCATTTATGTTTTTCTTCCTCTACTTTTCTCACATCATATTGCCACTGTAACAAAAAAAAAAAAAAAAACATTTTTTACATTTTTCTTAAATATTATCTACAATTTAAATCAACTTTAAGATATTCTCACATTAATATCATCTTTCCATAATGTATTACTAATCTCTTTCCTTCTTCATTCCGTGCTTTCTCATTTATCATTTTTATTTCTTTGCCTATTTAATATATTCCTTACCTTTCTTTACCTCTAGCCGTATTGCAAGATGATCAGAAAATCCTATTTCAACTACCTCCCCTTCTCCTATAACTAAATATTCAGATACTATAAAATAACTTATTTAATTTCTATACATACTTGTTTTGTAAGTCTGTGAATTTTTGTCCCATAGTTTTAAATTAGGTTCATAGGTTCATAGGTGTGTACTAGGCTAATGGCCCTGGAGCCTTTACAAGCTTAGCCCATAGAAGTGCCCTGGCATCGTGCTGCCCGACATTAGTTCCCAGTGCCTTTATCAAGTAGAGCCACTGGAGTGATCCCCAGGGTGAATTTTCTATTTCCCATCCACTCATCAAGATTTCTTTGAAGAGGGCCAATGAGCTGCTCTTCTTGACATGTATGAGAAGCCTATTCCATAGCATGGGCAGTCTCTGGGTTATGAACCTGTCCCTCCAGCTTGTTCTGTTGATTGTGATAATGAGGTTGAGGTCTCTGGAGCATGTAGTGTAGAGGGATTGGGATTTCTTTAGATGTAGCATTTCTGACAGAGCTGGGTCAGACATGGCTTTGTAAGTCAGGCTGACACTGCCTCTTAGTAGATGATATGAGACAGAATAGCTGGAATTTTTTGAGTCTGTCCATGTAGGACATGTATTTAAGGCCGAGGATCCTCTTTGTGAGGTACTTTTGCCACCTTTCCAGCTGTTGCATGTGTCTAGTGAGGTATGTGCCAAATGGGCCATTATACTCAATGATTGGCCTAATGAGGGAAGAGTAGAGAAAGATGATGACCTCTTTCTTCCTGGATGCAAAACCCTTGGTAATGTGATGTTTCACATAGAAGGACTTTCTGACCACAGTGGCAATGTGGTGGTCGAAGGACAGGTTGCTGTCAACCTGTGTCCCCAGATCTCTTATAATGCCTTCAGTGTTCAGTGGGCTCCCATCAATGTGGTAATTAGTGGGAATTGAGTTTTTCCCAAAGGGGATGATAAAGCATTTTGTTGGCATTAAGCTTAAGGCCATGGTTTTGACACTAGTGATTGGTCTCAGTGAGGCCTTTCTGTAGGATGTCTACATCACTTGGGGAGTTAATAATGGCTTCCAGCTTGCAATCGTCTCCACACTTGGTCAGCCAGAGTCCTTCCATGTTGGCCTGGACCTCTGCCAAACAGGACAAGACCCAGGAGTAATCCCTGTGAGACTCCACTCATGACTGGTTGGCAGTCTAACTTGGAGTCTACTACTTTCTCACTGTGGGTTTTATCTGTGAGCCAGTTTGCAACCCACTTAGTGATATAAGGGTTGATGCCTAGTTTGGTGAGTTTATCAATAATTCCTGAGTGGGGAATGGTATAAAAGGCCTTGGCCAGATTGAGGTAGGCTGTATGAACTGCATTGCCCTCATCCACTGGTCTGGTGACAGACTCAAAGAAGTCAACTAGGTTGAGCAGGCATGATCTACCTTTCACAAAACCAACTTGCGTGGGATCTAGAGTTTAGAGAATCCCTGTATTCTTGTTAATTAGGCCCATGATGATGCGGTCCATAGCCTTACATATCAGACTCGTCAGGTTAATGGGACGATATATCCCAGGGTCTGTAGTCATGCCCCCTTTATGAAGAGGGATGACTGTAGTAGTGCACCATTTGGTAGAGACAAAGCCTGAGGAGAGGCTGGGAATGAATAGGGCACACAGATGTGGTGCCATTTCACTTTGTACAGGGATATTGTCAGGTTCCAAGGAAGCTTTATTCTTGGCCTTGGAAAATGCAGCTTTAACCTGTGTTGCAGTAATGCTGGGTGCCTAGCATTCCTCCAATATTGTGATTGGTCCTTTAGGGAGGGAGAGGGGGGAAAGGTTGGCACTGAATCTGTCGGCCAGTATGTTGGCAATATCTGTTGTCTCAGTATAGGAAGTACCATTGTGCAGCAACTCAGAGCAAACCTGGGTATTGCCGTGGAGATTCTTGATATAACTAATGAAGGCTTTGTGGTTGTTTTTAGTGTCTGCTGCAATTCTGCCTTCATAGCTGGATTTAGAAGTTTTGATGAGGGATCTCAACTTTTTGTTGAGGCTAATAAGGGAGTTTTTCCAGTCTTGGGACTTCACCTTTTGATGTAGCAGTTTTTACCTTATGTTGTAGAGTTTATTAATGGCAGGGAACCACCAGATTGGCTTCCTTTTTTGGAGGAGAGTGTCTTGGTTCTGTTGGATAAGGCTAGTTCCATGCACTTATGTATGCATTCGTACAGTGCGTTGGTATATGATTCAGCAGTCATGCATCTATTTTTCATTGACATGGGTGCCATGAAGTTAGTCACCTCTATTTTTAGGAGCCCAGAGTCAGCTGTGGAGATGTTTTTCATGGTGGTTACCTTTGTGGGGGGTGTGGGTGAGATGTGTATTTTGTGGTTGGATCAAACCTGGAAGGAACTGACTATTGGTGTAGAACAACGGTCGTCCATGTTATTAATAACTAGGTCAAGGATGTTGCTTCCTCCAGTAAGGGTAAGAATGAGCTGGTCCAGGGCATTGAAACTGATGAATTCCAGCAAGTGTTGGACCCGTGTATTGGTGCATGAGTAATTTGCCCAGTTGATGGAGGGGTAGTTAAAATCACCTAGTATGAGAGTATTGGGTTGGACCCTAATAGTTTCCAGGGTGCTAAGGAACATGGAGCGAGAGTCTTGGGACATGTTTGGGGACTTATAGCAGGCTACAACCTGAATTGCTGTCTTACCCATTGTTAGTTGTACCTGAAGTATCTCAGATGCTTTATGCTGGGCTACTAGTCTGGAGGTGTGCATATCCTTTATGAATATGGAGACACCACTGCTTATGGAGCTTCAGTCCATGTTCTGGGGCCAAAAGGCGTGGAATGAGTTATAGCCTGGTAGGGCAGTGGTGCTTTCTGCTGCTTTAAACCAGGTCTCTGTTACAGCACAAATGTCAATGTTCTCCATTTTGAGGAGTGCTTTGAGCAAGTGCATCTTGAGATTCAGACTTCTAGCATTGAGCAGCATGACCTTCAGATTGCATTTATTTATAGCTGTTATAGTGGAAATTTGGTCTTTGGAACATCGCCTAAAATGGCACTATAGAGGTGGCAAGACCCTTAGCCAGTATCGGGAAACCCAGGGGTGACAGATGCAGGCCATCTCTGGCAAAGTATCAAGGTCTGTCAATCATGTCATCTCAAGCAGACAGATACTGGATCCCCTTAGAATGACACCAGAAACAGCCAATTGTTGAAGTCAATCATTTTCTGCTTGTAGTGTGGTATCATTCTGGACGATGGTAGGATACTGCTCAGGGCTAGGGTCATACCTACCTGGGCCACATAATCCAAGAACTCCTCCATTTCTCTTTTCATGTATTCCAGGGAGGTGCATCTCAGGTCATTCACACCCACATGGATAATGACAGAGTCATACATTTACTTGTTGTGGAGTGACCTGAGTGCGTGTGTTATGTGTTGGATACTAGCACCTGATAGACAGCTGACTGTTACCTTCTCCTTATTCAACATAGTGAGTGGGACATCGGTGTGCCTCACTATTGAGTCACCTATGATTAGTGTATTGGGCAAGCTGTTTTGGCTTAGGGGCTTAGATTGAGGGGCACATAGTGTAGGCGAGCTATGTGTCTTGTGGTTGGTGCTGTGTTGTAGTGGTCAAGTGCTTTTCTGCCTTGGAGGTCTCTGCTGTTTGGGTAGATTTCTATTGAGAGCCTCCATGAAGGTGGGTGTGTGGTTTGTGTTTTTATGTGAGAGTTGTGATGGTGGGGGTTCTGGAGGGATATGTGTTGCATGTGGTGTGGTGCAGGTGTTGACCTTCTCCTCTTGACCAGCTCTTCCGGTCTTGGCTTGAGACTGCATGGCTTCCAATTTGGATATATAAGTGCATCTCTCTCACAAGTCTGAGTGTTGGGAGGTAAGAGGAGAGGGCTGTCTGTGTACATGAGGCAGTTGCTACACTGCCTCATAATGCCCAAGTTTACCAGGTTAATAGGCAAAACCAGAGGGAACTGGGCTTTAGACATGCCAGGAGGGATGGTCATTATTACTAAGTACTGGAGCTGTTTCCTTATATATTCCTTTTACAGGAAAAATGTCACTCGAGATGTCTGAGTCTGTACAGAGTACTGCCAAACACTTGAGGGGAAACTAATACGTAGACCCTGAAAATTTAAGGATGAAGTATTTAGGCAGATATTCTGAAGTTAGGAAGAAACCAAGCAGTACTTACTGAAAAATAAATAATTAGTTTGTGGATAATGATTAAAATAGGGGAGTCGCATGAATGGCTACTGCCTGGCTATTACTAATGCTGGGGTCAGCACAGCTTCATTCTTTTGGGGTTCAATACTCCTTTGCTTCTTCTCTCACCAGAAGCAAAATGTTAGCACCATTCCCAAGAAGAGAAACAGGCCACGGCCTGTTTGGTGATCCACAGTCTTGTCCCAGATGATGCAAGGGTCTGCAGGCTTGTAGACTTTTTCTGGTAGATGCCTCGGATAGCAACCAGACTAATCAGGTATGTTAAGCACACACACACTCACTGTCAAACCAGAAAGAGTCAGGAATCAATGCACTCTGCTCCTACTCTCACCAGGATCAGAATATAAGCACAGATTTCAAGCTGTCACCTATAAAGCAGTTATTAAGCTTTCTGGTGATCAACATTCTCCAGGAAATAATGTAACTGCAATCCTTCTCTCATCAGGAGACAACAGAAGCACTAATCCCAAGATGACTACTGAGAGGCAGGGGTCTCCAATAACTGGTGGTCTTGCAATAGATGAAAAAAATGGTTTATCCTAAACACTACAGAGTGCAATACAGGAGTTAGATGTCAAAGTAGGTAACTTAAGTTTTGCCTGTCTAAAAAGTATAGTTTTAGTGGAGAGTCACTATTTTTAAAACAGCAAGATAGATTGAAAGAGGGTGGTCACTTTTGTATTCTGGTACTATGGAATACAGAAGGATGGCCAACAAATTTAAATAGTTGAAGGGGAGTGATTTCACAAAATGATAATTTTGTGCTTACTCACACCAGCCAGTAAAAACATATAACTGCCACATCATATAACTTTTAAAATTTCATTATACCAGTTCTTTTCTTTTTATGCTTGTCTCTTAAATGAAATTAAAGTCACCTGTTAATATAATATTCATATTTATCACTACACAGTCTGATATCTGATTAAATGAACTTTCCTTTTTTTACCATTAGTATAAACATATAATGCTATAATTCTATATACTTGTTCTTTACATTTTCAATCTTCAAAGGTTAATCTTTCCATTTTTGCTAAAGTTGCATCTAATATCTCTACTGTATTTCTATGGAATATTCCAGGAAATCATTCATTTCCCAAATTCCACCTTATCTCCCTTACAGAGTTTCTCTGTTTGTAATCTTTTTTCATTTGTTAAAAATCGTGTGTATTCTAATATAATTGCATCTACATAACATGTACTACACCACTCCAAAATCCTTATTCTTATTATTATATTTTTAATAATATTCACATTTACAGGAAGCGGTTTAAATTTAGTTTTCTCTTTTCCTCAGATATGTGGTTTCATAGGGTCTATGTCATAACATCGAAGTGTCAAAACTTCGAATGTTATAACATCGAACAGGAAACCTCGAAGACTGACAATATCAAAGCTACAGAACATCAAATTCTTTCCCAGGGAAAGCATTCGGTGGGCCATTTATGCAGCTTCGCTATTTCCTCCACTGTGGTGCGATCTCAGAGTTGGTATATTTAAGTAGGGGGGTGTGGGGGGCAAAGTCTCCCACATTAGAAATAGTTTATAGTGTTTGTGTGTTTTGTGTTTTGTACTGGAACAGCGATGTTTTTCCCAGGGAAAAAAATCGCTGTTCTCAGTCTTCGGGGTTTTCAGCTTTCTTGGTTTTGGGTTCGATGTTATAACATTTGAAGTTTTGACACTTAGATGTTATAATATAGACCCATTTCATAAATTCATAAGTATTTACTAGGCTAGCAGCCTTATTGGACCATTAGAAGCCTAACCAATTACCTCCCAAAGGTGAGACTCAAACACTGTAATTTCTGTCTGTGAGTCAAGCACCTTAACCTTTATACCAACCCCCAACAATTAGCTGCATGCATTCTTTTTCACCCATTCCTTTCTTTTTTCTTTTGCACTTGTCTCTTTAAATTGTCTTTTTCTGTCTTTTACCCTTTTACCAATATAATTCTTTTTTGATATTTTACTGACTTCTAGTTTATATCCTCTTCATCACTCATTTCAGAACCTTCTTTTATGTTCCCTTTATTATTTTTTCCTCATCTAATTTTTCTTCTATTGCCATTACTTCTAAAATTTTTCCTCTTTGTTCATTTCTTCTCTCTTTTTCTTTTTCTGTAACCCTATTTTCATTTATACAGACCATCCATCCATCCATCCATAAATGTTCACTTTTGCTACATTTATAACATTTCAATTCACATTTTTTGCATCATGTCCAATTTCCCCACAAATATACATTTATCACAGTTACTTATCAAATGCTCTTATTTTCAAAAAAAAAAAAAACATGTTTTGGGTTGACCCGAATATTTTACGACAACCTTATCCCCTCAGCATTTATCATGCTTGGTACATGTATAATATTTTCTCTTTCTGTTTTTAGCACAATATCACAGTCCCATTTGCCAGTCCATAAACCCCTTTTATCATAACACATTTTCAATGTCCAGTACTTCTTTACATGTCTTGAAATGTCCTTTCAAACTCTCTTTTTCCACCTCTGTTCAAAATTTGCATTTCCCCGTTATATGCTTTTATCGCATAAATATTCCATGGGTTCCAGTCTTTTCTTTTTATATTCTCCAAGACAAATATCCATTGAAAAAACAGTCTCAAATATAATGTCACAAAATATCTCTTTGCTAATAAAAATAAATGTTCTTACTTCATTTGCTTTTACACCCAAAGGAAATTTAAATTGTCCCACACTTCATACCTGTCAATTTCTTTGTCTTCTTTACTTTGAATCCTTACCATGTACTTCTGCTTTTAATTATCTTCTGCCTTGTTTTCTTTCTGTTACTCCCCTTTTGACTTCTTTTACTTTTTCTGCATATGTTTTCCTTTCCATCTTGAAACTATTTTTAAGGATTGTCTCTGCATCCTCCTTTTTTTATTTTCTCCATAACATCCCCCCAGGCAAAGTTTCCTTTATTTTCTGCCTCACTCTGCATCACCACTTCTTTAAGTAAATCATGCCACTAGCCTCCTTAATGGAGGGTTGTAATTGTACATCCATCATTTGCCTACTCATCTCCATCAAACAGATTTCTTTGAAACATCTTCTCCGAATCCTGCACACATCCTCCTGTCTCAGTATTGGCTTTTTCCTCCATTTGTCTTACCACTCCATTATATCCTTCTGCCTCCATCTGCTTCCCTGTTTCTCCAGACCACATCTATACCTGGAATGGAAACAAAAGGTACTCATGCAAAATGGATCCTACTCACAACAATGACAAGTAGGGGAAGTTCCCTGATACCCTGGTCAAATTTGCCCAATTAGTTTTAATACCACCTCGGGTCTCTCCTGAAAAGAGGCTACTGGTCTCATAGGACTTACCTGGTCAACAATCTCCTGAAAAGAGGCTACTAGTCTAGTAGGACTTACCCGGTCAGCAAAGAATAAATCAAGAAATAAATTATTTTCCAATACTGGTCTCACTACAACCATTACATCATTTTTTTTTCTAAGTTCATTTTATCATTGTATTTGGTTTAATTATATCAGTTGTGTTTTAACCTGATCTGAATCCTAACTATTTGTCTCCCATCTTATGTTCTACTACTCAGCATATGTGTTTATTAATCACTCTCTCAAGCACTTTCATGCAGAGGACAGGAGTTTAATATCTCTGTACTGCACACAACTGTGTTTGTACTCTTTATTCTTGTACACTTATTCTGTATTTATCTGGGATACTCATTTCTCACCATACTGCAATGAATGCCCTTAGTAGCCATTTTCCCCTAATTCACCCAGTATCTTGATTATATCTGATATGACTAAATCTGGTACTGTTTTACCTGGTTTCATTTTCCACAGTGCTGCACTTACTTCTGCTAAGGTGGGTTCCTTCATGGTAAACTTTGTATGGAGTAGTACAACATGTGTGGGGATTTCTTCATTCAGAGGCTGCTGGAAGTTCTCCCTATATCTGCCTTTGATGTCCTCTGGACTATTGAATAGATAATTGCTGGCATCTCTTATGAATGGTGTCTAATGACTATCCCATTTAGATTTCCATCTTTACCTTGCTATCTGATAGTTTCTTTGTATCATCTGCTGAGTCATTTTCAAGAAGCTACTAGAGTTTTCTGACTCCTTGTTATTTGCTGTTGTGACTACTATCATACATAGCATGTTAGTTAACTAACCAAGATTCTTTCTTAGTCTTATCCTTCTTTTCTACTTTTCACTTAGTCCTTCTCCTTGCTTCACTCTTTTGTCTTTTGATCATTACCTGACATATGCATTCAACCACCTGCTTCCTTTATGTGCCTTATTTCCATAACTGGCTAAGCCACATGCCTTTTCTATAGTATTCACTCATACTGATGTGAAATAGTACCTCCTTCTTCTTCACCCTCACTTATTTTCTTTTCTTCTTCAGGTGCTAGAGCCCTGAGTATTTCCTTGAAGTCCTGAACCTTTACTCCAGTCAACTTTCAGGTCTTTATTTTAGTCTCTGTTGTCTTTAAAGCCTTCTCTGACCACTACTTACAGCTCATTGTGGTCACCAATGGCTTATGGTTGGAGCCATTAGTTTTACTGTGGAAGACTTTGCAACCTGTGATTCCACCCTAGTGTCCTTTCCTTAGTAGGAGGAAGTCTAACTGAGTTGCCTGTTGACAGCTCTTGTATGTAATCTTATGGCTGTCTGTCTTGGTGAACCATGTATTGCCCATCATCAAGACATTTATCAGGCAGAGGTATAAAATGGCCCTTTCTTCTTTATTCCTGTTGCCTCACCCATGAGAATCAGGACAGTCTTCATACCATGTTCTCTGTCTCAATATGTGAATTCAGGTCCACCATTAATAACACCAACTCGTTCTGCTCCTCTTTACTTAATAGGATCTCCAGCTGCTGTCTGAATGCACCTTTATCCTGTAGGGCACAGGCTGAGATTATAAATACTGACTTATCTTTGTAATGGAATCTGATTGGCATGTGTCTGTCATTAATTTTAATCATATCTGTGATCTTCTAAAGAAAATTATCTCTCTCACCACAATTCTCACACCATTTCTAATCTGCTTTTCCCCTGAGTAGTAAACTTTGGATGAGAAGCCAAATGACTTTGCTGCACTGCCCTTCCATCTTGTCTCCTGCATGTACAGGATGTCTAACCTCCTCCTCCTTACTATTACGTTGATCACTTCCAAACTGCATCCAGTCAAAGAGCTCAAACTCATTGTAGCAATCCTTGGTTCATTTTTTTGATAGGTTGATTGTTTTTACATCATGTAGTTGCTCAAAGAGGTTTCCCAGATAGCCCAGGCTCAGCAATTGGCCACGGGCCAGCCAGCAGCTTACTGACCCAGGGCTGCCAGTCTTTATGGCAGGCACACATTGGCCAATATGTGTGTGCATAGACACTGCCATTGTTAGCATGGGTCCCTGTGGTGGGTCAGAGTAGGCCAGTTCCTCAACCCACTTTGCACCAGAACATACCTTTCTCAGTTTTTGGCAATATTAGCTAACCTGATTAAATCACATAGAGATGATTTTTCCACTACCTAATGGCTAGTCCTGAGACATTGTAAAGTCTGTGATCCATTTTCTCTTGTATAGATGATACTCTGTACCACAGCTGATGACTAAAGGGCTTGGTCTACATAACTCTTTCAGTGATGGGGTCCATCTAAAGTCTGTGCTTCTGCTCATAACTCCATCACAGTACTCTGTTGTCATATCTTTCAAGTTCAACTGAGGCATTTGGATTTGAACCCAGTACTGTTATCATATCTCTCAAGTTCAACTGATGCATTTGGATTTGAACCCAGTACCTTCCATTCTTGAGGTGGAAACATCAGGCATGTTCTTGGGAGGTGGGAGGAATAAATTCCACATTGACAATGAAGGGAGTTCAGTATCGAACCATGTACTTTGTATATGTTTGGCTGTTTTGTAGCCTACGTGACTCAGCAGTATGGCTCCATGCGTAGATAGGACTTTCTTTAGTAACATTGTCCTACTTGTAGTGCTGTGACTCTACTATGAGATCATATACTGTAAGACATAATATAAGAAGAAAAATGTGAAGGAGCTGTCCAAGTATGAACTGTGTATATAGATGTCATTTCACTTTAAAGATATAAATGGAAAAAACATATGCTGTTTAGCTCCACAGATATACCAGATGGGCATGCAGAGACTTGATAGTAGTACTCAAGTACAGACACAGCAAACTATGGCATATTAAGCATACTTACTGTGGCTATAACATGCTCCCACAAATCATTGTAGCATACTTCTGAGAATGCTTGTGTAGTATACATGGAGTCATCATGCCAAAATAGATACATCACACAATAACTGAACATATTACAGGTCAACCGAGGCAGGGTCCCATCCTGTATGGATAGCACAAGATATAGGCTGTGCTAAACTAAACATCTTAGCATATATTATGAACAATGTAGTAATGATGGTCTCCATATACAGGAAAATTATATAAAGAAAAGCATTAAATGGTATGCCAGGTTTGTAACATATTTGTTACATTCAGCATTCAGGAAGGCATAAATATATAGGCTGTGCTAAATTACACATCTTAGCATATATTATGAATGATGTAAGGAGGGTATACATATATATACAGGAAAATGACAAAGAAAAGTATAAAATGCTTCTATGAAATGCCTGGCCAAATATATATTCCTTAATATGCCATGACTGTAACATATGTGTAACATTCAGCATTCAGGAAGGCATAAATTACGATATTGAATGAATAAAAACTTTATGTGGCCAGCTTCATTAGCAAGTACTTCAGACTGTGCATGGATGTAGAACAGCTGATTGCATGATGCACATTCAAAACTGAGAGTCAGACAAGAGGTGTTAAAACTAGTTTAGTGTACCTTACTAAAAGAAAGTTCCATACCCATTTATTATGTAAAAAGCAATGGGTGCTGCCGCTCTAACAGTCTATACATATTAATTAACTGACTGCATTAAATATTTTGTAGTGTTCGTTATTTTAATAGTAATGGAGGGATGAAAACAATATCTAATATTTTCATCTAAATAAATGCTCATAAGGGCTTCTGGGTAAAATAAATGTGAAAATGATATAAACTAAAAGCATTACAGACCATTTGCTTCCCAAACATATATCACTAGATACACCAAATATCTAAGAACAGCATTTTAAACAAAAGGAGTAAAGCTTAAATTGGAAAGGTGATAGGATGAACAGTATAAACCTCTTCTTCTTCTTTCGGCTTTTCCCGGTTAGGGGTCGCCACAGTTGATCACCTGTCCGCTCATGATTGGCAGTGGAGTTTTACAGTGTTGAGTTGCCAGCCCAGCGCCCAACCTTCCACAGAAGGCACACACATGCACACACTCACACCTCGGGCCAATTAAGAGTGTCCAGTCCACCTACAGCATGTCTTTGGGATGTGGGAGGAAACCGGAGCACCCGGAGGAAACCCACACGACCACAGGGAGGACATGCAGACTCCGCACAGAAGGCACCCCAGCCGAGGATCGAACCGGAGAACCTCTTGCTGTCAGGTGGCAATGCTAACTGCTGCACCACTGCGGCCGCACCATGAACAGTATAAACCAATTATAGTAAATCAGACTAGTTTAAGAGGTGTTTTAAGTGCCATCTTTCTATACAGAAAATACAGCTGAGGTACTGATCAGATGAAAGGTAGGCCTATACTAAATGGCTTTCTCTAAGCCTCCATTTGCAAAGTATCTCTAATGTTCTGATGAAAGCCCAGTTTATTTACCATTTGATACTGTATATCTCTTTTAATAGCTAGACTAAGATCTTATTAATATACCTTTTCAGGTATTTATCAGCATTATCCAAAAGAGATTCTGTTGATTTCTGTTATCTGATAGTACACTTTTTAGCAGTAAAGACAATGGTCAGCAAATCTGTACATCTTGTTTTTCCAAGTTCTGTATTGGGGAAGGAGAAACAAGGTCAACTCAGTAATAAAGAGAAGTTCCTTTCCATACACAGGTTGACAGATTGATATTTCACATGGCAGGAAGGAATGGATGAGTTAGCATGTCCAAAGTATCAACTCCAAGGATGCAACACTTTGATACAAACACATCCGATAATAATAGAGTCTTTGATTAATTACTGATCAAGGCAAACTCTTGTTATTAATGCACTTTAGAGACATTTACAAACATATAATCTATAGGCTAGTGAAGAGATGACCAATACTTGGGGTTTCAGAATTATTTCCTGTTCCTCTGCATCTATTAGGTAATCTGTTATTTTTATCACATATATCTGGAACCAAGGTCTCAGAAATATATTTATGCTCTAACTTCTGGGTATATAATTTTAACTGTGTTATGAACTATGTTAGGGGATTAGAGATTTTCTTGCAATAGTTTATCTAATTTCTCCAGGTCACAGTCCCATATCTGAGTACAAAAGAACAAAACCCTTTTCTTTTACCCCATACTGTATCTGAAGTGAATTAAAAGGAAGAATGCCCTTCTTGCCAAGTAAATGAGGCCGTGTTATCATCTCAGTGCTCCATGATATATAAAATGGAAACACCTTTTTTCGATTGGAAAGGACACTGATCTCTCATGGGGATATATCAAAAATATCCATTCAGCAATGGCCTGAACACCATTCGTATTGTTCCATGTAGAGACTTAATACATTATTCTCTTTATAGCTGCTGACTTCATCTGCAGTCCTAATGCTAGTGCTATAATTAAACACCAAGTGTCTGTGCAGACATATGTCCATTGACAGGAAACAATGATAGACGGTTAAGTTATTTAAAATGTTTTAGTTTCCGTGGCAGTTCACAAGTGTCCTATCACCATAAAACAGCTATGCCAAAACTGCTAGCCCTAATACTTGTCAGCACATATGACAACTAATCCCCAGCAGGCCTTGTCAGGATAACTTGCAGCTTATGCAGAGTCTAAACAAACTCATACAACCTTGTTTCTTTAGCATAGCTGCCAAACAAGAACATACAGTGATAGTGCATGAATGCTGTATATGGTCTTAGGACGTAAATACATATGTAGAGCAAGAATGTTATTTGTTTTAGTAGGGCACATGATTTCTAGCCTTTAAAGTGAAGTTTACGCACTTCAGAATATATTACTCCTTCAAGTCCTTTATCAAAGATGGATTAAATATTAATTTACCTTTCACATGTTTAAATTCCCATATATCCCATTGAAGGTATGTCAGTTCATTCTTTAGTTCTCAGGGGAGTTGTAATGTTGGCATAAAGTCTAGAATGGTTTTCATAGTACTTCAGAGTATACCAGATATTTAAAACACTAACCATGGAATTTTTTAATAAAGGCGCTAACTAAGCTGCAAAAAAAAAAAAGTACAATGATACGGAGTGACTTGACTCAATTGATCAATGTAAAAATGCTGATCCTGCAAAATATCAGCCAAAGACTTTATTGCCAGGAAAAAACAAAAGAGGAATACACTGATGTGTGCCATGCTGAATCGATACCATGACAAAGTGAAACAGTTCAGTTATAACTGATATCAGGATCCCTTAGTGGATCTTCTTATGTGAGTTAATAAGGATGGCTAATAAATTACACCTTTCCAGGACTTCAGCCAAAATGGACATTCAATTATTTCAATTTAAAAGGACAGATCTAGCCAGGATTGGGGTCAGTAGTCATACTTATTCATTGTTTAGTCATTTGAAGATTATTATCTCAGATATGCCTGCTCACCATAATTTTGCTTAATCTCAGATTCACTATCCAAGGTTTGATTGGCTTCATTCTGTTTACCAACTCCTCATCTGGGGGTTGGATTAATGGTTGCAATATTTACCTCACATGCACAAAGTGCAGTGTTTGATCCTCACCTTGGGAAAATACCTAGGCTTAAGAAGCCCTTTGGAATTGTTAGCTTAGTAAGAACCTATGAATATATACACCTTTAAGTATTATGCACATGGAAGATTAAGATTAGCATAATAGTTGAGGTGTTTACTTTACAGACATAAGTTACATGGTTTGATTCTCACATGGGGTAACTGGCTAGGTTTAAAATGGTCCACAAGGGCAGTTAGCCTACTACTTGCCTATAGACCTATTATGCATTCTTTGTGATCCACATTCAGTGATGTTATTAAGTGATACTATTTCACTTGTGTGAATCTATTCCTGGATGCAGACATGCAGCTAATATTGTTTGCCTTTTGCTTACATGTAGAAAGATCAACTTTCTAGCAGTAAATACATTCTCATGTCCTGCACAATATAACTATAGCTCTAACAGAATACTTGCCTGTACAGCTCTGCAGTAAGCTCATCAGCATACTCGGATTTAACTGTTTAAGTCTTACCAAGCTCTAAGACTAGTCTCGTCTGGTGAAATGCTACAAAACCCATTCTTTAACGTGGTCACATACAGCATTGATTCTTATCACAAGGTCCATGATAGCAGCCTTAGCTTCCATCATTGGTAGGCAACACTGAATATAGTCATTGTTTTAATATCCTAAAAAGGAAGATCAGATGACTTTCTATACTTTATGCATTCTTTACCAGCCAAGGGATGCTGATTAGGCTAATCTATAACCTACATCTCTTGGCGTAATGTCTGTAAGCTGAATAAGTCATGACAGAATTACATGCTTAATCTGCTGAGAGCTACTTTGACCCCTTTAACAAAATAATTGGATCCAATTTTTTAAACCTTTTCTTTAAGCTAAAACTATATCCTAAAGATTTTCTAATCGGTGCATAATGAGACCCACAAACTGTTCACCTATGATCAATGTTGGTAATGCAAATAACATCTGTTTGCATCCCTAGTTATCAACTAATTAAATTATTAAAAGCTTAACAGTTTATTCACTTAATTTAAAAAAAAAAACAAAATCACATTTTTCCACAAATTAAAATTGGAATGTGCATACTTTAGAAAACTCAGATGTTAAATGATGTAAGCCAATCCAGAGGAATGAATGATCTAATCAGGGAGATGGAGTGATTTCTAAGGATGATGCAGACTTCACAAGTGCTTCCTTCATTTAGACTCTCTCAGTCTGACTAAGCATATTATGCTTGGCTTAATACTGAGTATAGAACTAATTAAGTACACGTGCTTGGGCTCATAGTTCTAGTAGATTCATCCTGAGAATCTTTTGCCTAGAAATTTGAGGACAGTCAATATCCCGGGTGGATCTCATTCACTTTATTGTTCACTCATTCACTGGATATAGAAATTGCAAAAGTATTTATGTTCACCTATCCTCTAGGATTATTTTACATCCGAGGGCATAGTTAGAGAAAATATACCATGGCTATTCTTAAACGCAAGTCTTCCCACAACTCCAGCTAGGGCTTTAGTCAAATGCATAAATACAACCAGCAATTAGTGTCCAGACATCACTCAGACATCTACTCTCTTTGCTTTCCTTGAGAATATAAAGTGGGTACCACAAAGGAACTTCTGAAACTGGAAAGCTTTAAACAATGTCACAGAGGTATAGAGGTTTTATGTGGTAGCAACATTCTTTTAATAATTCTATTAACCCTATAAACATTTATATTAACATCCCCCTATTAATCTGATGGGAAATTCCTACTCAATGTTTTAATAACTTTACATTTCTAAATGAAACTAAATGGCAGTGGATAAACCATATGAAAAAATTTACTTTTGTAGTTTGCCCTAAATCAGTTCCTGATTATGAATATTTTATTTTAAATTAGATTAAGCATACTGCATGCTAATCAACTATAAGCCAAGAAGTACACATGAAAAATATTATCTGTAATGCAAGGAATTATTTTGGATACCCCTCCTTCCTACTCAGCTAGAAGATGACAGAGCTGAAAGTAACTGACTACCCTTAACTATAGCCCCAATGTCAAACGTTTAGGAAGAATTGAGGTACTTTTTTCCTTTTTAAAGACATCCTGTAATTCTCTTCCCTGATTAGAAGATGTTCTTTACAATCTTAGGTGACTGGGTTCAAGAGGTGATATAGTTGGTGGAATACCTTTCTCTTCATAGTAATTCATCTAAGAGCTGTAATCTGGATCTAGAAATGTATTTTTGATATCTGGTGGTGAGCAAACCTTAGACGTCTGGCAAGTTACAATGTGTTACATTTTTGCATGCCAGAAGTGAAAAATTATAGCACATATATATCGTGTCTACATTCTGTGAGGAGAAAAGAGTGAAACTATCTTAATTAAGATACAAACAAATGTCATAGTTACTAGTACTCCAAAATATGCAAAATGCTTGCCATGTGTTCTTCTCAAAGGAGATCCTACTAAGGTAACTGATGTTGCTACTGAATTATGAATGAAGTCTAAGCCTGTGAATGTTTGTGGATAACTGAATTCATCAGTTCAGAGTAGAATTATGCATGTAATTAAAGGGGAAGTAGAGTTTGGAGATAATATAACACAATATTACTTATTCTTACTGATCTATATAGAGCAAGTTAAATTACATTTTCACTGTTGATAAATGTTATTGAGATGTTTGGTGGCTATAAGATGGCATAAGAAATAGAAATTTTAAAAACAAGTAATAAGTTCATACATTTCTGGCAAGGATGAGAAGCAGAAGAAACATGCTATTGTTAAGGACTGCAAGAAGAATGGTTGCAAACATAGTAAAAATAAATGTGCAAATAATTACATTAAAGAAGTGAAAAAGCATTTGACTTACTATAGTGTGAAAAATTAAAAATAAAAATCAGCTAAACATTGCTTATATTGAACAAAATAAGAACATTTGTTTTTCTGGGATTACCTAAGAAATCAGCAAATACTTACATGAGTGAACAAAAAAATCAAGGTAAAAAGATTGAAGAACAACACTAGTAAACAATCATAAAACACTATTTTATGCAGGTAGCAATCCCCCTGTGCTCCCCATGCGAGGAGCTATGTCTTCACACCCCCTGCTTATTATGTATACCAACTTCAAGATCACACAACAGTAGGGAAAGGATAAATTCCCATTCCCCAATGTGCTATGATTTTGCATAAACAGCAACCAGCTTTAAGAAAATTAAATCTCTAAAAGCAACAAGGCAAGGCAAAAGGAGCATTTGACATTTTGATTATTTGCTATTATAAACTGCAATCATTTATGGACATGATTCATGTTGAAAATGGGCACTCATTATTGTGCAAGTTAAAGAGTACAGAAAAGGAGAAGAAGAAAGTGAACTGGAAATCCTGAGAAAATTTTAAGATTAATAATTACTGTATGATATTTAGGTTGCACTGTCTAAGAAATGTGTAATATAATTTCTGTTGATACCCTGTTTATGAAATAGTTATTGCTCTATAAATTCCTTTCTTGTTTTGGTCATTATGCTATGCTAACAAGATGTGAAATTCTTATCTACAAATACAAGAATAAGAAATAAATATATGAGTTTTAAATGTTTATAGTAATACATTGTCCTTCAGTTCTAGGTTGTTTGACCTGCTAAAATTTTAGAAAGGATGTATATAGCATGAATGCACAGTTGCAGTGTAGAACAGATACTTCTCATATTTCTTAAGATATGTTTGAAGATTACAGATATTTATATAGTTTATTATATTGTGCTACTTTACATTTGATTATCGTATTAAAGTAGATCTTTCAGGGTTGGCTGTAGTGCATGCTGTATGCAAAAGTCAGTAGCTTTGTTAAAAAAGAATAAAGTAGGTATTGAATTGCAAAACACATATGTGGGCCCAGGTTGAATTTTTGAGGATACTGTCAGGCATGGTTAATAATGACTAGGAATTGTTCTGTAATGATTAAACCACACAAATGGTACGATCTTGGAGTTGAGAGGCTCACTTGACATTCAAACAAACCTTTCAAGAATTATTTAAAAAGTGACTGAATCCACTCAAGGATATCACTGTGATACAGTTAACATTGCTGACCCTTGGCAATTTCTTTTCCAGTACACTGCCATATTGAGGTGTCTTCATTGTAGAACCAGAATAGGATTTTCCTTATTACTGCCAAGCTCCCAAACTGTCCATGGGACTGTGTGTGTATGTGTGTGTGTGTGTGTGTGTGTGTGTGCATGTGTGTGCATGTGTGTCTATGTGTGTGTCCTGTCTCAAACTTCTGTCTTATCCAAGACTGGTCTTCTTGGTTATTTAATTATTTATTTTTATTTAACATTTGTTTACCAGGCAAGTCTGACTGGAACAGAGCCAATTTTCAATGGAGGCCCAGGGAGAAATGCTCCAGACATGTCTGTTATGCTTGTTGTTTAAACTCCTCCACAATTTTGAGTAGGATAAAGTGGATACCAAAAAATAAATGACTGAATGAGGCCTAATTGGCCATAAGTAAATGTAGTGGTTTTCTAAAGTTTCTAAAGTTTTAATTACAGTGACTTTTTAACTTTAATCAGGGTTGCAAGGTAGAGATGTTGGGTTTCCTTTCCTATTTTAAACTTAATCTGTAATTATTTTTTAGATCACTAAAAGCAATGCAAGACTAAGTTATGTGTCAGAAAATGTCACTTTATATAACTAACATATCTCCCATATGTCAGTTTTAACCACATCACTTGGAAATGCAGAAATATCAGGCTCACAGACTGACACCAGTTTTAATGCCTGGAAACTTGATTAATTCACAAATCATATTATGCTTCACAACAAGCACCTCATTCTATTTAACCATCTGAGCTTTTAAATTGACTTTCTTTGCATCTTACATTATTTTCTCTATAACCCATGTCACTTTCCTACTTTGGACACAATAGAAGAGTCTTTGTGGGTTCTGTTCAAGCAGCTTTACTATATACATACACATCACAATAGAAGTTTACCGACTTTAACTTAAATAACTTATATACAAACTAGTTATTGCAATCATACATGCTCACTCTCCGGTTGCACTCTCAAAATGGCACTGGGAATAGCACGTGCCTGCTATTTATATGTGCACCCTCAGTCCTTGATATGCTTGTTAAAGACACTGCGCATACACTCTGATCTACATCCTCCCTCTTTGAGAACTAGATCATGGAACGTTATGACTTTATTTGGCATGCAGATAATACAAGTAGTTCTTTGTCATGCAATTATACAAGACTAGGTATGTATATACAGTTATGTCCATGTCGTTGTATATTTCACACTGTGCCTAGAAATTCGACCATATTGTGTGACATAAAACTGAGATTTAGGTTTAGCAACTGGAGCTGTCTCTACAGAATGCTCAATCTTGGGAGTATTTGAAATATCCTCAGGAATGGAAGTAGAGGTTGAAACACACTCTGGGATGGAAACAATGTTTGGTTCGCTCTAAGATCTAGAGTCTGTATCAGAGGAACAATGCTGCAATGCTGATTCTGGTACAGGAAGATGTCTGATTTTTCCTGTACTCCACACCCTCAAATTCTACAAGGTAGGATCTCAGCTCGGTACATATACCTGTAACTTAACCAATCTGCTCAAAACCTTTCACTGTTTGTATCTTACTGTCTCTCCTTCCCTCAATGGATGAAGAAATCTGCTCAATGTATCATAACTGGACTTCTGGATAGAATGCTTCTTGAATAATTAAGCCTTGATGGTTATGTTGTTCTTAGATTTAGGCATCAATAAACTGGAACTAATATGTAGTGTAGTTGCAGTTTGCCTGGATGGAAGTCTTTGAGCAGGTGTGCAAGTATATCATCACAGGGTATGTTTCTGAGATTAAGTAAATTCAAAAAGACATCGGTATTGTCATGCTTTGACCTTTCAACTAATTGATTTGCACTCTGCACGGCATGTTCAGCTTGCCCATTTGACTGTGGATATTCAGGACTGCTAGTAACATGTATAAAATCCCATTCTCTTGCAAATTTCTGAAATAACTGATTAGTAAATTGAGTGCCATTGTCAAAAACAACTTTGTGTAGACTACCATGGACTGAGAAATTACATTTCAACTTAGTAATAGCAGTAGTGGATGTTAAATTAGATAGTAAGTCAATCTCAAACCAGTTTGAATAAGACTCTACTAATACTAAGTAGTGTTGATTGTTCCACTCGAAGATATCAGTGCCTACTGTTGACCAAAGTAGCTCAGGAACCTGACTTAGCTGAAGTTGTTCTCTCTGCAAATGTGATCTAGTACTATCACATAATGAACAAGAAGAAAGTACTTTATCAATGTCTTTCAGTAATGAAGGCCAAACTACTAGTTCTCTCACTCTTATGTTAGTGGATGTGGCACATGGGTGACCACAACGCAAAATCTGGATATATTCTTGTTGTAAGGAAGGAAGAACAACATTTTTAGGCCCTTAAAATAATGCCATCTTCCATGAACATTTCATCTCGGTAAGGAAAATTGGTTTGCACTTCAGGTAGTACACTAGATTGCTTTGATGGCCATCCAACCTTATTGTAGTGATTGAGCTTTTGCAAAACTGGACTAGTCTTTGTATGATCTCTCAGATCATCAAGTCTAGTGGTAGAGAAATTATGCACAGCCATCATGTCAAAGTCAATATTCTCTGTGTCAAGCTGTTTCGTCATATTTCTGGGTGATCTGGATAAGATATCATCCAGATAAAGTAGTCTGCCTTCTGTATAGACCATTTTGAAGTTGTACATTTGCAATTTGAGCATCATTCTTTGTAATCTCGCTGGAGCTGAATGCATAGGCTTCTTTAGAATAGTAACTAGAGGTTGGTGGTCTGTTTCAATCTGAATAGCTCAACCATAGATATAATCATGAAACTTGGAACATACAAATACTGTTGTCAAAAGTTCTTTCTCAGTTTGAGCATAGTTCATTTCAGTTTGGGTAAGTGTCTAAGGTGCATAGGCTACTGGTCTGCCCTCTTGAAGGATAACTGTGCCAAGACCAAATTTTGAAGCATCACAGGAAAGAGTGACTGGTTTATTTACATCATATTATCTTAATGTAGGTGGGGTGGCAATTTTCTGCTTAAGGTCTTCAAATGCCTTCTGGTGTTGCTCTAACCATGACCATACAACATTTTTGCATATCAGCTCTCTTAAAGGTGTTGTCAACTCACTGAAGTCTGGAATAAACCTGCCTAGATAGTTGACTATGCCTAGGAAACGCTGTAGAGCTTGAATATTATCTGGTGCTTACATCTCAAGAATAGCTGCTTGCTTGGTCAGGTCTGGTAAATAAATGACCTACAATAAACCAGCCAGTACTGGTAAATAAATGACCTACATATGTAACTTCTGGTAGTCTGCATTTGCACTTCGGAGGACTGAGCTTCAAGTTTACTTCATGTGCTCTGATTAGAACTCTCTTTAGGTTTCTGTCATGCTCTGTTTCATCATTGCCTTCAGCCAATAAATCATCTACTATTATAGCACAAGGATAACCTGAAACAATTTGCTTCATTGCACACTGGATGACTTCACTTGCAGAATTTATTCCAAGTGGCATCTTTAGGAATCTGTATCTGCCAAACAGGGTTCCAAAAGTGGTTAGTAATGAGAATTTGCGATCAAGCATCACTTGCCAAAATGAACTTTTTGCATCCAAGACAGAAAAGACAGTGGCAGCCAGTATTAAGGCTGTAACCTCTTTGACTGTACACATTGGGTGATGCAGTGTCTTCAAAGTTTTGCTCAGATCTCTTGGGTCAATACATATTCTGATTTTATCTGAGCCTTTTTTGTGAGCTACTACCATAGATGACACCCATTCAGTTGTTTCTGTAACTGGACAAATTACACCTTCCTGCACTATTTTATCCAACTGAGCCTTGGTTTTATCTTGCATAGGTATCAGAACTCTTCTTGCTGGCCTGACTATTAGAGTTACCTCTGGGTCTAACTTCATGTAGTACATAACTGGAAGCTTGCCCAACTTGTCATTTTAAACATCAGCATTCTCTAAGAAAATGACTTCAGAAAAATTAGAACTAGGATATGCACTTATATGAACTTCTTCCGTAAAAGAAAGCAGATTCCTTCTCAAACTATCTCTGAGACCCAATAATGACTGCACAGATCTTCAAACTACAATGAATAACAACCTATAACAGTTCTTAGCCAAATAACATGAAAGCATCACTGGGCCTTCGGTCTGAATTTCTTCACCACCATAAGCAACAAGTTTTGCATTACTGGCCACATTGAGTTGTTCATTAGTTCTCACTTTAGCAGATGTGTCTACTGATATAATATTACACTTTGAACCAGTGTCTGCTTTAAGCTCTATGGATTTACCATTTATTTAGACTGTACAAAACACTTCGCTTTTTGCCATTAAATTCACTGCATCAACTCTTTCACCAATTATTGAAACACCATCTACATAAAATGCTGACTGCTGCAGCTCCACTTTATCAACTTGCTTTTTTGTGTGACCTCTCTTTACAACTGTGTGGGGTTTACTTGACTTGCAAAACTTTTGAAAATGGTTCCTATTTTTACACTTGTGACATTGCTGACCAAATTCTAAGCATTTTTCTCTTCTAGACTCATGACTGGCACCACAGTTGTGACAGTTAATAATAAAGCTGGACTTGGGTTTTGCTGACTCACATTTGTACTGCACTGAGCATGCTACTTTAACTGAACTGGTCTTAGAACTTGCTGGAAAACTATGTGGTTTCCCTGGTGAATCATCAGGGGTTGTGGCTGCCATGTGTGTAGGCCTACTCCTGTTTGCCACGTGCTGCATGCTATGTACATTTGCTCTGGAGCCTACTCAAACCATGCTCCCATCACTTGCGAGCATACTTGTGTTTTTTTCTGTAACTTCATGGATTTGGGAAATCTCAGTAGCTTTGCTCAATGTTAAATTGCTATCACAAAGCAAAATCTTTCTCACAGCAGCACTATTAATGCCACACATGAGCCTGTCTTTTATTAACTCATTTTTTAAGTCAACAAACCAATGCATTTTGGCTTTGTTTCTAAGGTTAGTTACATAAGCTGCAAAAGTGTCCCCTGCTTTCTGATCTCTCATGTAAAACAAATGCCTCTCTAATGTAATATTTGTTGGGGGGGGTTAAACATTTCTCTGAACTTGCGCTTCAAACACTCAGAGTCTTTCCTTTATTCAGCCTGTACAACAATATGACAATTTTCAACTTCTCCTTCATATACTGCAGATGCATACACAAATGAACACTCTCTTTCAATGGACTCTGTCTCTGCTAGGTTTACCAAAATGAATGCCCTGGTGTGCCCATCTTTGTATGAATAAGATGCTTGTAAAAAAATATTGTACACTTGCTCAAATATTCTTCAATTCTCTGCAATATTCTGATCAAATACAAGTGGCAAGGGCTTTTGACATCCATCTGCCATATTAATGCATACAAGTGAAGGGTTTTCCAAATAAACATGAACACATACACATATGCCAGGGATTTATGCCAGTATTTGTAACTTTGTCAAATAGCACAGCAAGCCTCTGTATACCTGAACTTTGTGAAATGTCTCTTGGGCACTGTAATACTCTGTGAAATTACTGTACTGCAACTTCATCAGTTTAAGAAGCATTTCAAATAACTGTATGCTGGGAATGAACTGGGCAGTAGAAGCTCAGAGTCAGTAGCATTTCAAAGTAATTGCAACTAAACTGCACACAGCACACTGAAATTTCTCCAAAATGGTGATACTTTGCTAGGCAACTCTTTACAGTGCAAGAAACACTCTGTAATGGTGGCACTTTGCGAACAAATACACCCAGCACAAGAAACTTTTTGAAATGGCTATACTTTGTCCTTCATGATATAATTGCACTTTGCACACAAATAAACTCTTTGGAATACATGCACAGTAATAAGCACACACTGTAAGCACTTTTACACACTTTGAGATAAGTCAAATAAGTCTAGTTATGCCCTTGACACAGTACAAAGTCATAGTTATGCCAAAACACAGCACTTTACCAAAACACATGCAGTCACCTTGTTTTATTTATGCTTAGTGTCCTTTTTGTCTTTATTATAATAGTTTTGCTCATTTAATCACTCTCCATGCCCATTGAACTTTTCTTGTGCTTGTTTTACTCTAAACATACTAATTTTGCTTCAAACACATGTTTTGCTTTAAAAATACTCGTTTTGCTTTAAACATACTCGTTTTAATTTTCTGCAAATCATTTCATTAAATATCTTAATCTTAAACATTTTGCTTAGTTAATAAACCTTTTGTGCCTCCCACTTGTTTAATAATGTGATTTGTGCCCTTGTAATGCTCCATTTTATCTTTTTTTATTTATAAAATAAGCAGTTTGTACAAATTCTCATTACCTTTGAATCTTTTCTGGGTCTTTTTTTGTGCTTGTTTCTCTTAGTTTACCTTCACTGTTATCTCTGTACCTCATGGCTCTGAATATCATTCTCTGGAATCTCACTTCTGACACCATGTCGCTGTCCTACTTTGGACACAATACAAGAGTCTTCATGGGTTCTGTTCACGCAGCTTTATTATATGCAAACACATCACAATAGAAGTTTACTGACTTTAACTTAAGTAACTTATATACAAACTAACTACTGCAATCATGCATGCTCACGTTCTGGCTGCACTCTCAAAATGGCACTGGGAGTAGCACGTGCCCGGTATTTATATGTGCAAGTTCAATCCTTGATATGCTTGTTAATGATACAGGACATACACTCTGATCTACATCCTATATTCTTATATACATTCCTACCAAAAAACCATTGCCATACACATTCATACCACTGAGATGGAAACTAATCACCACTAAAAGGAAACTAATTCTTTCCCGGGTATTTCTCAGAAAAAGTTAAGTAGGACACCACATCATGACTTTCCAAAAACAATGAATTCATTAAGTCATTTATGGATATGCCCCTTCTATGATAGGAAGCTATGTAAGCAAATGAGCACCCCATGAAGAAAAGAAAATATCTCTATGATTAGAAAAGGGTTGTTGGGTCTTATCATTGCAGAAGTTTATTTTTATTTATTTATTTTTATTTAACATTTGTTAACCGGGAAAGACCGACTTGGAATGAAGCCAATTTTCAGCGGAGGCCCGGGGAGAAATGCTCCAGATGCATCTCTTTGTAAGTTCATATATTTCTAAAAGGCAGTAGGGAACAATGGAATGACATGATTTTTTTTTTTCTTTTTTGGCATAAGTCAGATTTTGTTCATTTCCAGGAGATACTATGAGCATTTAAAGTTCAACTTTTTAAGAATCTGGAGCAAAAATAGTATGTAGCCTTAGTTATGAAATTGTAAGCATGATTGTGATGCTAAAATATGCATGATTGCTAGTTTGTTGTCATCTTCTGAGCTCTTTACATATTTTTCATTGTAATAAGAAAGAAGCTCGGTATTGATCTTTTGCTTATATGAAATTAAACCATTTGCTAGCTGTTTATATTGTCAGCTAACAAATGAAGATACCTTCTGGCCATGACTTTCCTGCTGAGTTATACAAGTGGTCCTACACTATTTAAAGAGTGTTAGTAAGTGTTTTACAGTTTTTAATATGGCCATGCCGGACGTTGTATAGCTTGCCATCACCCAAAATGTTAGCAACACCTGCTGAGTAGTGATTAATCCTCTGCAATGCAAGCATTTAATAAGGGGCTATTCATGTCAGATGAAATTATAGCTTTTATTCCCAAAAGGACAGGTATTAAAGAGCAGCATGAGCAAATGGTACCATAAATCCACCTGAAAACAAAGACAGATATGATTAGCATATTCATCTGTAAAAACTAATATGGACATTGCAATGAGTCACTTATAAATGAGGATGATAATGTTATTTTATGCTGGCTGGGAGAAGTCCAGAAAGTCGTTCCGTTACTAATACATCTAGAGCCCAATAAACTGCCATTATTAGTTGTGAATAAAATCAAAACCATTTGTAAAATAAGACAAAAAATGCAGAAATGATGATAAATTCTGTGAACTGAAAGACAAACTGACAATCGCACAGAGTTATCAGTAGTTAACACCTGTCTGCTTGTTTCCATATATTATGACATATCTTCTAGAAAAGCAGCAAAAAAGTGTATTTATTTAGCAGCTGCTTTTATTTCATACATAAATGATGTTTATAGTTATCTATGTAAGTGTGTTTATTTTCATGAATATGAGAATATGTGACTTTGTATGTGCCCATACATGCCTTTGTATAGACACAAACATACAGATGTCTACATAAATACAGAGGCACAAATATGTATATATATATATATATATATATATATATATATATATATATATATATATATATGTATATACACACACACACACACACACACACACACACACACACACACACACACACACACACACACACACACACACATATATATATATATATATATATATATATATATATATATATCTTTATAGATCAATAGATGTAGATAGATAGATATAGATAGATATGAATGACCTACAACTGTTCAAAGACAAAGCCAATACCCAGGAGACTGACAAAAAATGTTAAATTAATAATTATACAATGACCCCCCATTAATATTCAAAAACGTGCACGCTGATTGGTAGCGTACACATTGTAAATCTGAGTTATAGTAATGGAAAAAGGTCCGGTCGCCCGGACTTTTTCCATTACTATAACTCTTTTTTTACAGCAACGAAGAACGCAAGATCTTAGGTTCATAGGTTCATAGGTAGATACTAGGCTATCTGCCCTAGGGCATTTATAAGCCTAGCCAGAGTGTATTTGGTTTCCGCCTCCCAATTAGATTAGCCTACTGTGCCTCTGTAAAGTAGGTCACAGAAGGTACCCCTTTAAGATTAGTTTACTGTGCCTCTGTCTAGCAGGGACACAGAAGAGATCCCAGGGGTGAATTTGCGATTTCCCATCCACTCGTCCAGATTTCGCTTGAAGAGGGACAGCGAGGGGCTATGTCTAACATGAATTGGGATTCTAATCCAGAGTGAGGAGAGCCTCTGGGAAATGAATCTGTCCCTCCAGCATGTCCTATTTAATTTTGTGCTGAGGTTTAGGTCCCTGGAGCGTGTGGCTCTAAGGGACTTGGATTTTTTGAGGTGGAGCATGTCCATTAATTCTGGGTTTGACATGGCTTTGTACGTCAGGCATAGATCGCCTCTGAGTAGGCGGTAAGCAACTAAGTAGAGCTGGAGTTTCTTTAGTCGATCTGCATAGGACATCTGTTTGTAGCCCATGATCCTCTTGGTGAGGTACCTTTGGGGTCTCTCCAGTTGCTGCAGGTGTCGTGTAAGGTACATCCCAAAAAGGGCATTGTATTAAATTATGGGCCTGATGAGTGACGAGTAGAGGGGCACAATGACCTCTCTTGATCTAGATGCAAACCCTTTCATGATAAGGTGGGCTATATAAAAGGTCTTTCTAACTACTTTGGCAATGTGATTATCAAAGGAGAGATTACTATCTACATTGGTCCCCAAATCTCTAATTACTTCTTCCATACTTAATGGATTACCACCTATGTGGTAATTTGTGGGCACCTTGTTTTTCCCAAAGGGGATGATTATGCACTTTTTAGCATTTAGCTTGAGGCCGTGGCTCTGGCACCAAGCATCTGTCTTGGTGAGACCCTTTTGGAGGATACTTGTGTCAGCTGGAGATTCGATTATGGCCCCCAGTTTGCAGTCATCTGTGAACTTTGTCAGCCATAATCCCCCCGTGTTAGCTGGAATGTCAGAGAAGTATATACTGAACAAGAGAGGTCCCAGGACTGAGCCCTGTGGGATGCCACTTGTAACTGGTTTGGATTCGGACATGGCGCCTGCAATTCTGACCATATGGGTTCTATCTCTGAGCCAGTTTGCAACCCATCTTGTGATATAGGGGTTGATATTTAAGCTTGTAAGCTTATTTATGATGCCCGAGTGGGGTATTGTGTTGAAGGCTTTTGCGAGGTCCAGGTAGGCTGTGTGGACTACCTTGCCCTCATCTATGGCTTTGGTAACTGTTTCAAAGAAATCAGCTAGGTTTAAGAGGCAAGATCTGCCCTTAACAAAGCCGAATTGGGTAGGGTCCAGTGTCTGGAGGCTCCCAATGTCTTTGTTTATGAGTTCCATGATAATACGCTCCATAGCTTTACAGACCAGACTAGTCAGGCTTATGGGGCGATAGTTTGTCCATTGTGGCACCACCTTTGTGGAGTGGGACCACTGTAGCTGTACGCCATTCTTTGAGTACATATCCTGTAGTAAGGCTAAGTTTGAACAGTGACTTAATGTGAGGGTTCAGTTCTTCTTGGAGCTCATGTAAGACACAGCCTGGGACACTGTCTGGTTCCATAGATGCTGTGTTTTTTGCTTTGGAGAGGGCAGCTTTCACCTGTGCATCTGTGATGTCAGGGAGGTTACATTCAGTTGGGATAGGCATTTGCTCCTTTGGGGGGGAAGGGGGGGAGAAGTTTGCGCTGAATCTGTCTGCCAGGATGTTGGCTATGTCTATAGGTTTGGTATATTTTGTACCATTATGCAACAATTCAGAGCATATCTGGGAGTTTCCGCCCATGTTCCTGACATAACTAAAAAAGGCCTTGTAATTATCTTTAGTGTCTAGGGCAATTTTTCTTTCGAAACTGGCATTTGATGATTTTATGAGAGATTGAAGTTTCTTGCTAATACTGATCAGAGATGCCTTCCCTTTTTGGGATTTTGCTCTGTCATGTAGTAGCTTCCTCCTTCTGTTGTATAGTTTATTTATGGCCGCGGTCCACCAGACTGGTCTCCTGTTTTTGGAGGAGTGAGTCTTGGTTTTATTTGGGATAGCATGATCCATGCATTCCTGCAGGTGCTCATATAATGCATTTGTAAAGGATTCTGCAGATTGGGCTGTATTATCCTCTGGCCCAGGGGCTTTGAAGGATTTCACCTCAGTCTTGAGAAGTGTAAAGCTGGCTTTTGAGAAATTCTTTACAGTGATTTCCTTGGCTGGGGGTGGGGATAGGATATGGATGTCCAGGGAAATTTGTTTATGGTCTGATCTTACCAATGAGGGGTTTACCTCTGGTGTGGAACATAGAGTCCCCATGTTGGTGATGACCAGGTCCAATATGTTGTTCCCTCTTGTGGGAGTTTTGACCAGTTGTTCTATTGCGTTAGAGTTTATAAATTCAAGGAACCGTTGGGCGAGGGTGTTTGGGCTTGAGTAGTTTTTCCAGTCAATGTTTGGGTAGTTGAAGTCACCCAATAACATAGTGTTTGGAGAGACCTTCATATTCTTCAGTGTTCTCAGGAATGCCAAGTGGGGTTCCTGTAATAGGGAGGGTGTTCTGTAGCAGGCTACAAACTGAAAGGCAGTTTTGCCTGCTGTTAGTTGCACATGGATGGTTTCTGATGCTTCGTGCAGTACCACTAACCTGGAGGTGTAGGTATCTTTGATGAATATAGATACTCCCCCTCCTTTTGTGCTTCGGTCCGAGTTTTGGGGCCAAAACGGATGGTATGAGTTATAACCTGGTAGTGCTGGGGTGCTCTCAGGAGCTTTCAACCAGGTTTCTGTTACTGCACAGACATCGATTTTCTCCATACTGAGGAGAGCCTCGAGTGTGTGCATCTTGAGGTTTAGACTTCTGGCATTGAGTAGCATTACCTTTAGTTTTTTTATCCTTGGGTTGTCTATGGAGGTGGGTTTGTCCTTTGAGCCTTGCCTAAAAAAGGCACTATGGGGGTGGAAAGAGCCTTGGCCAGTATAGGAAAGCCTAAGGGTGACAGGTGCAAGCTGTCCCTAGCGAAGCAACGTGGCTTGTCGAGCATGTCATCCCAGGCTGACAGACACTGGATCCCCTTTGAATGACACCAATACTTTAGCCAATTGTGTGGCATCCTTCTTGGTGAGGGCAAGATGCTACTCAAGGTCAGGGTCATACCAGCCTGGGCTACATGGTCAGAGAGCTCCTCTATGTCTCTTTTCATGTAGTCCAGGGAGGTACGTCTCAGGTCATTCACACCAGCATGGACAATGACGGAGTCATACTTGTACTTGCTTTGGAGTGACCTGAGTGCTTGTGTTATGTGATGGATCCTGGCACCTGACAGGCAGCTTACAGTGACCTTCTCTTTGTTCAGTCTGGTGAGTGGGACGTCAGTGTGCCGGACAATAGAGTCCCCTCTAACAAGTGTATTTGGTGTGTTGTTTGGCCTTAAGGACTGTGACTGTGAGGCACACTGATTTTGTCAGATATGTGATTTGTGTGTATTGTTGAGGGGTGGCTGTTGCTTGGATATCTGCTTAGGAGGTCTTTGCTGTTTAGGCAGATTTTTATTTAGAGCCTCCGAGTATGTTTTTGTGTGTTTATGTGTTGGGTATGCAGATGCAATAGGTCTGTGTGAGACTGGATTTGTGGTGTGGGTGGTTACCTTTTCCTCCTGACTGACTGTGCCAGTCTTGGGTTGAGAGAGCTCTGCCTCCAGTTTGGCTGTGTAACTGCATCTCTCACATGTATTAGAGTTTGTTGGAAGGAGGAGAGTGATGTCTGTGTACATAAGGCAATTGTAACATTGCCTCAAAATTCCCACATTCACCAGCTGGACTGGAGAGTAACCTTGAAACTGACCCTTGGACATACCAGATTAGTATGGGGAACTGTTTTTTTACTGATCAGATTAGGGAAGGGAACTGATTTTTCACTTGATCAGGAAGGACCAATCAGAAGCCTAATACTTATGAGAAGTCAAGGAGGGTGTAGTGCTTTAGTTAGTGTTTCCTTATAAGAGCTGAGCAAGTGCAGGGCTTTAGAAAGAGAATAGAGTGATTACTTTGAGAGTTTGAACAGTTCTAAGGGAAAAAGTGAAGAGCAGACATTGTGGAGCCTGGAATAGTTTAAATCTGTTTAGGCAGCACTGCTCGACGCTGATCAGTGCGCAAAACCGCACAAAAAGAGAGTTGTAGGGTTTTAAGAGAGTGAGATCAAGGAGTTTAGAATTGACCCAAAATGGCCAATAAAACTATAGCTTCTAGGTAGTAACCAATCTCCATTGCTTCACACTGTCTCGCTATGTTAAATGAGTTTAACATAGCGAGACAGCTTTAAAAAAAGCAACGGAGATTCTCCATTGCTTTTTTTAAAGCTGTCTCGCTATGTTAAACTCCTTTAACATGGCGAGACAGTTTGTTAAAAGCAACGGAGATCTTGCTTTCTCCGTTGCTTTTTTCAAAACTGTCTCGCTATGTTAAATGGGTTTAACATAGCGAGACAGCTTTAAAAAAAGCAACGGAGATTCTCCGTTGCTTTTGTTAAAGCTGTGTCACTATGTTAAACCCATTTAACATAGCGAAACAGTTTGTAAAAAGCAACGGAGATCTTTCTTTCTCCATTGCTTTTGCCCACAGCTCTGATGTACTGTGTGGGCATATGCATGCGCACTACATCAGATCTGCCGCAGAATACCAGACAGCTGCGGAAGGGTAGCAAGGAGGCATTATACAATGCCATTATTTAAGAAAATTAATTATTTTTTTTCTTAAATAATGTCATTAGATATAATAACCCACTTCTGGGTGTGGGTAATGCTGGATTTACCCACAATTGGCTTTGTTTGGCCAATCGGGCTTCGCCCTCGTGACCAAACCACACCAACCGTGGGTAAATCCAGCATTACCCACAGCCAGGCGTGGGTTATTGCTATATTATCAACAAATTCTGCCCATGCTCTGGGGATTACCCAGGAGTGGAGTAAATGAATGGCAAGTGTTTTTGGTGCAAATTATACATACTAATTCTGAGACAGCACAGTCCCAATGGAAAGGGAATATTCCCCTGCCTGGAAATTGTCAATCTCACACACCTGTTGAACAACTGTTTGTGTCGGTCAAATAGTATTTACAAAAAATGTGTCAGCATTGTGTTGATTCAATCAGGTGTAGGCCATATATATATATATATATATATATATATATATATATATATATATATATATATATATATATATATATCTATATATACATATATATAAATGGGCCTATTTTGTTATGTTGAATCTCATTTCACAGAATTTTATTTCACCCCAACCCCATCGCTGAAAACTCAAATTACTGAAAATTAATTTCACTGAATCTCATTTCACTGAACTGAACTTAGTATATATGGCACTGTGTAGAGTACTGTAAGGCAAGTAAAAGGTATATGCCCTTTTCTCCACTGTGGTGAGGACATGGAGTTAATATTTATAGTTGGGTGGGGCATAGCCCCCCCTTGTTTGTTTTATATTGATTTTACCAAAAACTTCAAAACAATACATTTTAAACAATAGACATGCATAGTTACAACACCAATGACTAACTCTTTCTAGAAGACAATATGTAGTCAAAATAACTGGGGGGGGCTACACCCCTTCACACCCCCCAATGCCGCGGGCTGTGCCCCCCACACCCCCTAACTATATATACTTACTCCAGGATCGCACTACGGTTGGGAAACGGACATATTCCTTTTACATGCCTTACACTACTCTACACAGTGCCATATATACTAACTGCCGTTCAATGAAATGAGATTCAGTGAAATGAGTTTTCAGTTATTTGTGTTTTCAATGTTGTGGTCGGGGTGAAATGAGATTCAACAAAATAAAGTAGACCCATATAAATATATATATATATATATATATATATATATATATATATATATATATATATATATATATATATCACACACACACACACACACACACACACACACACACACATATATATATATATATATATATATATATATATATATAGATGGTCTATCTCTCTCTCTCTATATATATATATATATATATATATATATATATATATATATATATATATATATATATATATATATGTGTGTGTATATATATATATATATATATATATATATATATATATATATATATATATATGCGTGTGTGTGTGTGTGGGTCTACTTTGATTCACTGAAAATTCATTTCAATGAGTTTCAAAACACATCAAATCACTGAAAGTTCAAATCACTGAAAACTAATTTCACTGAATCACATTTCACTGAATGTAAGTACTGTTGGGAAAATAAAATGTATATGCCTTTTCCCCAGTGTAGTGCAATCCTGGGGTTAGTATATATACTTAGGGAGGGTGTGAGGGGCACTTTTGTTTTTATATTGTTAGCTTTCAGTGAAATGAATGGAATACATGAATTTTGGAATGTACCTCACAAGACATCTGCTGCAGCTGGAAAGGCCATAGAAGTACCTCACAAAGAGGATTACTGGCCTCAAACAAATGTCCAACACTGACTGCCTCAAAGAACTCCAGCTTTACTCCGTAGCATATCGCCTACTCCAAGATGATCTCTGCCTAACATATAAAGCTATGTCAAACCCAGAGCTGTTGAACATCCTACACCTAAAGAAATCCAAATCCCTCCAAGCTACATGCTCTAGGGACTTAAACCTTGTCACCACAATAAACGAGGCACGCTGGAGGGATAGATTCCTGTCCCAGAGACTTCCTATACTCTGGAACAAGCTACCCATCTATGTCAAGCAAAGTTCTTCATTAGCACTCTTGAAGAAAAATCTTGATGAGTGGATGGGAAATAGGAAACACACCCCGGGGATCACTTCTGTGTCTCTGCTCGACAGTGGCACAGGAAAATAACTTTCTTGGGTGGCATAAGCCATGGAACCTTGCTGGCTAGGCTTATGTAGGCCCTTGGGCCAATAGTCTAGTACCTACCTATGAACCTATGAACCTATGGGATTCATAAATATAAAAGCTAAGTAGTTGGGTGGCTATGCTCCCCACACACACCCCAATGTGGGGGCTGTACCATAGTAATAGCGATACTGGGACAGTTCATATCCATGGCAACAGAACCTGCTTTATTGATTAGACTGTTGAAGTGAAAATATAAAATAATTTCAGGAGTATCTGGTTCGCAACTCTGGGGGCAGTGCTTGTCACTGCAAACTAGTTGTCCTGTATGCAGCTATGTATTGCTGAAATGTCAAAGGTGCTTTTTCAGTAAAATGTCAGCTCAAATTATCTGCATCTATACAGGACACTGTCAAACACTTGAGGGGAATTAATAAGGAGACCTTAATGATTTATGGATGATGTATTTAGGGAGATATTCTGATGTTAGGTTAGATAGCAGCAAATCGAGCAGTACTTACTGAAAAGAAAGAAATAATTAACTTGTCAAGAATGATGAAAAGAGGGGATCCACCTGATTGACTACTGCCTAGATACTACTAGTGTTGCTCTCACCACAGCTTCATGTTGCTGGGATGGGAGTGCTCATTTGTTTCTTCTCTCACCAGAAGCAAAACAGTAGCACCAATCCCAAGATGAGAAACACATCACAGGCTCTTTGGTGATCAACAGTCTCTTCCTGGATGATACAAGGGTCTGTAAGCACTGTAGCCTTTTCCTAGTAGATGCCTTGAATAGCAATCATACCAATCAGGTAAGTCAAACACAAATACTCACTGCCCATTCAGAAAGAGTCAGGGATCAATGCCCTCTGCTCCTACTCTCACCAGGAGCAAAATATAAGCCCACATTCCAAGCTGGCATGTATGAAGCAATTATTAGGCTTTCTGGTGATCAACAGTCCCCAGGAAATAATGTCCCTATATTCTTACTCTCACCAGGAGCAAAACAGAAGCACTAATCCCAAGATGATTGCTGAGAGGCTTAATGTGGAATCTCCAGTAACTGGTGGTATTGGACGAAATGTTGCAGATTTTAAAAGTAAGATAGAAAAATGGGTCAATATCCTAAGAGTTACAGTGAGCACTAAGCAGTTAGATATCAAATAGGGGTTACTTAAGCTTTGGCTATCTAAATGTGCAGACATTTAGAGCAAAAGTGATTGGAAGGGGTGGCCACGTTGTATTCTGGATCTATGGAATACAGTGGGATGGCCCATAATTTTATATAGCTGAAGGGGAGTGATTTCACAAAATGATAATTTTGTGCTTACTCACAATAGCCAATGAAAAGAATAGAGGGAAGGAAATATGTGATTAAATTAACATAAGGGGCAGGCAATTAGAAAAAAAACAGCCACTGTGTGACTCACAAGAGACACAGCTGTGGTCTTTTTCCTAGTTTAAATATGGAATTAAAGGCAGAATACAAATGAAACATAGTGTAAAGAAAATAAATCACAATATACAAAACAGAAGAAGGCAATGAAGCAATAAAAATACAAGAAAGATAAAAAAAACTTGAGTTTCCCTCACAGAACCCTGTGAAGTGTCTGAGTGAGCTTTTCCACTGTAAATGTGTGTACTGCTTCATCAAGGGGTAGAATTTTAAGTGGACCCCAGTTGATCGAGAGCATGCTGATGTTGTGGGGGTTTCTCACTGTGTTATAGTGATGAACCTTGTGGGGCTGTTTGAAGTGTCTGATTATGTAACTTATACAGTGGTTGCTTAGGCTATTGGGTAGGGTCCCACTTATGGCAAGATTGCTTGAGGTGGATGTTTGAATCCAGTCCTGGAAGGATACCTTAAATATGCCTTTGTTAATTCTAGTTGGAGTGTTAACCAATTGACAGAAGTCATATAGCTGAACTGAAGTTGATGGGTTTTCTAGTGTTTTCTTTTGCCAGTCTACAAATATACTGCACCTGTATACACACACACACACACATATATATATATATATATATATATATATATATATATATATATATATATATATATATATATATGCGTGTGTGTGTGTGTGTGTGTGTGTGTGTGTGTGTGTGTGTGTGTGTGTGTGTGTGTGTGTGTGTGTGTGTGTGTGTGTGTGTGTGTGTGTGTGTGTGTGTGTGTGTGTGTGTGTGCGATATATACCTGTGATTCAAAATCTAATTGTTCAAACAAACAGCCAGTACAGCAGTGGCAGCTGGTAACTTCAAATCAAAGGGGGGCTGCAGGAGACAGCTGAATGAGTGTGGCCAGCAGGAAGGGGTGTGGCCAACCAGAAATGGGTGGAGTCATGCTAAAAAGCACAAAAACTGGGACTTTAATTAAATACGCTGCCCTGGGTGCCAAAATGTAATTATGCGATTCCAAGCAAGACAAAATGAATTGTAGAAGACAAAAATATTTCAATGCATTGGCTACATAACAGCTTACTTAATATTTAGATGGAAACAAAAAGGTTGTGAAGCATGAAAAAATAAATTACTTTTTATATACATTACTGGGATGCCAGTTAAAATCAAGTATAAAAAAGACAAGCAGCACTCAACTCAAACCACTTCTCCTTGCACTGCAGTTCTAATTATAATGTATATTCAGCTTTATAAACGTACCAAGTAACATGGTAAAAGTAGCAATCTCTGTGATACCCCACTTGTAAAAATGTTTCTTATCCAAAAAAGACCTGCTACATGACAACAACTATCTACTTGTTTCATTGGGAAAACCTGATCAAAGTAAAAAATGAACAGCAAACAAGAAACAAGCTCAAGATAAATTGCCAAAAGGATTACTTCACAGGTTATGGGACACACCTGATAGATTGGCATTCTGTTTAGTTTACAGGTAAAGCCTGTAAAGATGGCTGCAAGTCCTCAACAAATGTAAAGAGCTTCTGAAAATACTATAATTCTGTCCTTTATTACAAATACTGGCATATGCATTTCAATATCTAAGGCTTATAAGCTATCTAGTTATGTAAATATTCTCTGCATGGCAACAACAAAAAGGCTTTCAATGCTGGTAAATCTTTAACAATATCCTTATTAAAGCTTACTTGCATCTTACAGTCTCAGACCAGCTTACCTGATGGTCATTAAAACATTGCAACTTATACACAGAGCAGCAGGCACTGCAACGACATGCATTTTCTGAATAAGAAGAAGCATAAATCAACAGTATAAAATATGACAGAAAACCAGAACATTCTGCAAAATCAAGGACAGATAAAGAGCCACTGTAGTACTTGTGTCTACCTTGGATGGGGGGATACTCTGCACTCTTACACTGTATAACTGCTCCTTGCCTTGCTTGGACGCATCCAGAGTTACTACGTGTGGGAGTGGGTGCAACAAGTATGTCACAAGTTGAAATGTCTCTGGCTGACAGTTATGGCCCTGACGCATTTGTCATACCACTCAGCCTCAGAGCAAGACATCTGTACAAAGCCATAAACAGAAGAGGGACAAAGGCCCAAAAATAAAGAAAATGTTTAAACACTGCTCTCATAAACTTAGAAAGATAATAGACTAGTAGGTCTTGCATTAGTATGAATTTTCTGAAGGATATGAAATCTGAAACTCAAGTGTCTGTCATTATTTTATAACTTTAATCTTTAATGATTTGCCACTAATTTGCCAGAAAAACACAATTTTATGAAAAAGGGGCCAAAAATGTGATGCAAAAATATAAAATAGCCACACAATACAGCTGGGAACCTGTCAAAGAAGGGATACTTTTTTAATATTAGTACTGTTAACTTGAGCAGCTGACAAAATAAGAGAATATACATACATTTCTGAAATTAAAAGTAATCTATAACGCTGATCATTACAATTATTTATTAATTGTAAACACTCCACGTTTTCTTCCAAATTTGTCATTTTGTGGAGGGATTATTAGGGGGAGAGCAACATTTTGAGCTAAACTTGGGGACATTTGAGAGGTTTGGCTGTACTTAATTTTATAAAGTGATTTATTTGCGCATATCTCTCAACCTCTTAATGCAGGAAATCTGGGCAAGGCCAAATATATTGGGGGAACATACGTACAGTACTAAAAATTGCTCTTATATAAACTTAGTTGACAGAATAAAAGGTCTTGCTTTGGCATGCATTTTTCTGAAGAGTATATAGTCTGAAACTCAATGTCTGTCATTATTTAGTGACTTCATTCCTAAATGATTTGCCAGAAAACCACACATTTTATGAGGAACAAACCAAAAATATGATGCAAAAATCTATTCATTCTGCAAAAATATGGGCAATTAAGAGGTATATTTCAGCCGGGGCTGTCTGAGTTTGCCACCTTTCTCCCTCACAAAATCATGGTCGAATGGGGCCTCCTCTCTGAGCTATTCCAATGTCCCATTACTTGCTTATTTCACCCCATTTACCATAAACACTGTAATGTGCACACTGCTATACTTCTACGATGATTTGGATTTCATTTAAAAGTTTTATTTTACAGCACAAATATTAATAGACATCTGCTAAACAAAGCAATGTAGTCTCACAATGAAAATAAACTTAGCATTAAAACTTGTCTGGCCTTGAAACTCACACTCATTGCAGCAGCATTGAAACCCACATCAAAGAAAATGCATATGGCCAGGGGCAGATAAAAAATTAATTTGGTCTATTTTCAAATCATAGGCCCATTGCACAGGAAACATAAATGTGTTCTTTGATACACCTTCCTGATTGCATTATATTCCTTGTATAATACAGTACATTTGTTAGGAGGTGTTTTAAATTTATTGTTTTGAACATTTTTCCAGTAAACAATGAAACAAAAATGCATGCACCAATAATGACAAAACTGCCCAGTTCAGAACATTTCCATAATAATAGTCTACTCAAACTTCTACAATCCACCAGTATCACTAAATATGCACAATCTCTGCAGAAGTAAAAGTCATCTAAATAATTCCACATTAAAGAGATCTGTAACTAATGAAGAGGTTGCTGCTAGAAAACTTTATATTTCATTGTTTCCTCTACAAATAAAGTGTCTGTTGCCCTTGAGGAATAAATTGCCTATGTTACATTAAAAAAGTGATAAGCTAGTAATATTGCAATAGGGTATGGATGGCAAACTGATAACAGGTTCATTATTACTAGGTATCTCCACCAAAGAGACATGCGTCTGGAGCATTTCTCCCCGGGCCTCCGCTGAAAACAGGATCTGTGGAACCTAGTCGGACTTTCCCGGTCAACAAATGTTAAATAAATAAATAAATAAATAAATAAGAGGACATTTGCAGGACTGCAGCATCCACCCCCTTTAAAAGTACAACACAGTAAAGTATCAGCAATGCATCTATGTACTGTGGGAGTAGAACCCACGGCCTTCTGCATCAAAAGCAAATATACTGCCTGTTCTGCTATTAACAATGCAAGCGGATTAACTGTAAGCAGCACTAAATTTCTCTTCAAGTTCTCAGCTCCTTGTAAAATCCACTCAACACTCAACTGTATCTCTCAACATTGAAGCATAAGAAATCTGGAAAAAGCCAAAATTTATTGGGAGGAGGGCAAAAACTAGGGACACATTTTAAACACTGCTTGTATAATCTTGGAAAATTGCTAGAATAAAATGCTGGGTTACTACCATGCATTCCACTGCCAAGGCTTGAACTCAGGACCGTGTGCACTACAGTCAGAGCAACATACCACTATGCCAATTCAGCTGTTTTTTTGAACAATAGGTAGACTGAAACTTAACTGACTATCATTTAGTGAATTCAGTTCTCACCATAGCTCTCAACCTCTTAGCACAAAACACCTAGACAAAGCCAATAATGCGGGAATGCAGCCCACAAACATATTCAGTGAATTCAGTTCTCACCATTGCTCTCAACCTCTTAGCACAAAAAATCTGGACAAAGCCAATAATGGGGGAATACAGCCCCAAAATAGGGACATATTTCAAATATTGATCCTATAAACAGAAACTTGCTAGAATAAAAGGTTTTGTGCTGCCATGTACTTTCTGAAGAATATTATGTCTGACATTCAAATGCATGTCATTATTTAGTGAATTCAAAATCCAACAGGAAAACCAGATATTTTATGAAGAACAGAACAGAACAAAAATATAAGGCAAACATTTCACAAGTGGTGGTGGGTGGGGAATTCAAGCTCTTGAGTCTAAGCACCATTTTACACACACACACACACACACACACACACACACACACACACACACACACACACACACACACACACACGCACACACATGCACACACACACACACACACACACACACACACACACACACACACACACACACACACACACACACACACACACACACACACACACACACACACACACCAGTCCTACCTGATGAGTTGCTCAGTTACAAAGCCATCCATCAGCACTAGAAAGCCCATGAGAGCAGAGTCCTGTCCTAGTCTGCAGACGTTGCAGTCTGATCCCCCTGTTTTCCTTATCTGGACTGTCTCAACAGCATTCCACATTCTGTGCACATGCTCCAGATTAGTTCAGCAGCAATGTGGATGTCAGGAACCCAGTGTGCACATGCGCGAAGTTCCGGGACTTGCGTTTATTGTTTTATTTAAGTTCTGGGACTTGGTGTTTCTTGTTTTATTTATTTTTTTTCTATTTTTTCTGTCTTGTTTACAGCTGGGGGGCCGCAGTCCTGCAGCCCAACAGTGTGCACCACCCGTGCAGTACAGTTGATTAAAACTCATCTGACTGCACATATTGGCTTTCTGCGAAATTGTGGTACAGTGTGGATCTTGGAACTCATCCTATCTTGGCTGTATTGTGATGTCAGAATTGGGATGTATAGTTAGTAGAGGAGTGTGACAGTGCAAGTGGGCTTGCCCCCTGCAAAAACGCTTAATGAACTTTTGATTTTTTTTTTAATTAGTTGAACTTCTAGCATTTTTGCTTGATCACTTGAGGTTTTATTTTCTGTGTATATGATGAAATGCTATATACTCATATAGAAATATATATAATTGCAAATCTCCTTTGATGACACCCTCCTAGAAGATCTGCCAATTATCTTCTGATGACACATAGGTGTTCTAGCTTTCTGGATTTTCAATGCATAATAATCCACACTTCTTCTTTTTTTAAAATGCCTATGTCAATGCAGATGTCAAACAAATAGTAAGCAAGAATTATCTGATCCTTGAAGTCAGCACTGAACTGTTCATTTTAAGTCCTAAATCATGTTTTAATAGCAAAAAGTAATAACATTTCAATGACAGCTTTGAGCAAGGATTGAACCAACATAAAGTTGTAGGCAGGATGGACACAGAGAACTGGCAAAAATAATAATATATTTAGACACATTTCATATTCTCCCAACAATTATTGTCTTATCTTAGATAAATTTCAATCAACTGTGCTTCAAATTATATTGTTTATGTTGTTTTTGCACTTGTGAAGCACTTTGTGCTGTTAAAATGACAAGAAATTACATGATTCCTCTCTATGAGCATACACACACAATAAAGCATAAAAGTTTAGTCAGTGCTTTGTACAAACACAGTGAAATATGCGGTTCTTTTCAAACAATTTTTATTTTATGCAGTAGTTCCTGTTTTTACTAAAATAAGTGATGGAGAAAGGGACACTCACTTTCAAACAGAGCTCTGATTTCCTGTACCTTGCAGATGTTAACCTGCTTCCAGAACAGAGAGAATATTAGGTCTTAAAAAATATCTCAAAATGCACCCAAATATGTCTGTTTTGCTTGGGTGATGCCTCCAGACCTGGGTAAAAACTCACTCTCGGATTCAGTAATCTTCTGTACAGGACTAGCTTAGTCCTGCATGGAAGCACCCATTTAGGAACAGGATGGCAGTGTGCCATGCATATTAATGAAGGTGCACTGCCCGAGCTCCTAGGCTTAGATGGAGCATGTACAAGTGCAGGAGGTGTGTCTGAGAGTAGAGCTCTCAGAATAAACATGCCCCTGCAATGTCGAACAGCAGAAAGTGGTAAGAAATGAGTGAGATCACTCATAGGTGTCCACATATTCCCACCAACAGTTCCCCATGTGTACAACAGCAAAAGTACATAAAAATCAAATGAAGGAACCCCTTTATTTTTTTTTTAAATCTGAGTACAGCTAACCGTAGGTGTGTGGGTATGCCCATCACTTAGCTATGGATAAAGCAGTTTAAAAGGCTGAAGAGCATAACAAGGAAGATATATGCAAATGAAGCAGCACCGCAATAGTGTAGTGGGCAGAGTATTCACCTAATGAGTAGGCATTCCCGGTTCGAGTCCCACATCAGCACATTCTATTTTACATGGCAAAGCGCACATTATAACCAACATTTCTGTTGCAAAACCTACTAAATAACATATATTTGTGAACTGGAGTACTGCAGGAAATGCACATGTGAAGTCTCAGTGTCATAATGAATAAGGCACTAGTAAGCAGGTTTAAGCACAAATAAGCAGTAGTAAGCATATATAAGCAAAAGTAAGCATGTTAAAGTGCGTTTGCATGGGGGTAAGCACTGCCTACACAGACTAAGCAATTTAGAAGCTAACTGAGTGTAAGAAACTGTAACCAAAAGTTAGCAGTGATTACTGCCGCACAAACTTGTGCAAACCCACTTACAACAGCTTTAAAGTGCCTTACTCACTCTGTATCCAATAGAACATGTTCTTCCCAACAAAAAAAAAAAAAACAGCCTCTGTAAGGCTCGAACCAGGACCCTACATACTACAGTCACAGTAGTTAACCACTAAGCCATCATAACAGTACCTATGACTGAGGTTTCAACAAACAAATTCTCACCATAGGAAAATCAAACTGAACATGTAAAATGAATCCATGTATAGTGTGATGTTGTATAACCTGCTACATAACAAAAATATGTGAACTGAAGTACTGCAGTAAGGCCAGATGTGAGGTGTTATTGTAATAAAGTGTTGAAGTCCCCAGGACCCCATACAATGTACTTACACATGAATCACAGATACCAGACACAGATATAACATGTAACAAATAATAAATCAATGTCAAAAGGAAAATATAATGCTAACTGAATATTAAGCAACACTAAGCATTGCAAAGCTCAGCTTACATGGTGTAAGCAATGTGTAGGCCGGCTAACTCAATCTGCCCAGTGGTATACCCCTTTAAGCAATGCCAACATTAGGTAAGCAGGTGTGCCCATAGCTTAGCCTTTTCAAAACTGTCTAATCACAGGAAAGTGTGGGAAATCGGGCATATTTAAACCCCACAGGTGCCAATAATTCCCATAACTGGTTGCAGCTCCCTACTGTAGGCAGAATGGCTGGAGTTGGAGAAGGCACTCGATTTAGAGTGCAGTGCTGGAGCAACCAGGAGTCCAGATTCATGGCATGGCTTCTGGTAAAACACCATGAGGAGAAACTACTGCAGGGCCAGTACCAGGGCTCTCAGTATAAAATGGAGGCCTGGGACAGTCTCGCCCATGACCTCACCAGTGCCACTGGTATCCCCAAGACTGGTGAGCAGGTCAGGCATCACCATGCTGACCTGAAGCGGCAGAGGGGTGATCTCTTGGAGCAGTGGATCCAAGAATCAAGCAGATGGCCGATGACCCAGCACTGTGTAAGTACCCATTCTACTACGTAGATAATGATTGCCTAGCTTGTGTATACTATGAATAGGTAATGGCCAAATATCACTGCATTTCTCTGACAGCTGCAGATGAGCGGGCTGCGAACCAGCAAGCCCATGTTGCTAGGCTGCAAAGGCTGCATCGTGAGGCAGGTTAGTAATAATCTTGCATGTACTGTCATAAGAAAAAATATAACAGTTCTAGAAAGTATTATACCAGTATAAAAATGTATTGTGTATGGGATGTACTGAATAAACCAGACAGTATGGCAGGAAGACTGTCATATAGGTTGTGTGGAAATAAAGGTGTGAATAAAAGTATAACCCCTGGAGTGCTTGTTTACATTCTGCTTTCATATGTTGTTGTAGTGTTGCATTCTATAAATAGTACTGTTGTATTAAGCAGTGTTACCCACACTGTTGAACTCAGTTAAAATGTGTAGGAAGTTCAGTATAACAATGTTGGAAGTCCCAAGAGGACAGTCATATAGAACAACCGAGGGAGATGTAGAAATCATTAGAATGATTCACACCAATTCCCTGAGAGCACAGTGCACTATGATGTCAACTATAATATTTTTACCACACACAGCAGGGGTTTGAATCCCGGGAGTGGTAGTACGTTGTATGCATAATCATACCACACAACTGTACAGAGTTTGTGAGAGTGTTCAGATAGAAAGCTGTATGCATAATTAGACCCAACTGTACAGACTTTGCTAGAATATTCAGATAGTACTCTGTAAGCGTAATCATAACCATCAACTGTACAGACTGTGGCAGAATGTTCATGTAGTAAGTAGTATGCATAGTCATACCCCTCAACTGTTCTGATCTGTCCAGCATGCCCAGAGAAATGGCCCATAACTGCTGCCCAGTAACCTGTTCCCCTGACAAATCAGTGAGATGATCCAAGAAATGTAGGCAGCTTATACTGACATATAATGGATAATGAGACCAGAACATAAAAAGAGAATGTATATGAAAGCAAACCTGTCATTGTAGCATCTCACCCAAAGTGTATGACAGCTATTCCAAAATATGTAACATTAACATCTGCATCCTGTCAAGCCTTGACCAGAGTGTGTGCAATAATGGATTGTTAGGTATGTGTATAACATCAACATGGAATCTGGGAGTATGTGTAGTATTTGTCAGGTAGTATTAAGAAATATTTCTCCACAGCTATAACAAGTAAGAGGTGTAAACTGTAGTTACAACACAGTTCACACCTATACATGTCTACAAGCATGGAATGTGGGAGTATGTGTAGAATCTGTCAGGTAGTGTTAACAAAGTTCCCTCCACAGCTATAACAAGTAAGAGGTGTAGACTGTAGTTACAACACAGTTCACTCATATACTTGTTTACAAGCATGGGGTCTGGGAGTATGTGTAGAATTTGTCAGGTAGTGTTAAAAATATCTTCTCAACAACTATAACAGGTAAGAGGTGTGGACTATATGTAAGACACAGTCCATGTATATACTAATCTACAAACATACCATTGTACAAAGTAAGGCCATTGGGCAGTGTAGTAATACATGTAAGGGTCAGATCACTGCAGTGACTAAGAAAGTTGTGAAAACTACAGGGATATATTAGTTGTTAACTGACCTCTCTCTCTCACCTCCACCATATGTGCAACAATAACCTAATTACACACCTAAGTGGGTACATGTACACTCCAGTCATTTGTTGGGACATGTCCTATTGATTTATAAATATTCACATTTGGTTCTATGCATGTGCCATGTCAATATACTCCCATATTTGTGTCCTGTTGCCATCAATGAAACCTGCATGCTGTTGTAATGGCCACTGTTGTCCCATATATGCATGTGTTCTGCTCACCCTGCAACTGTTGTAAATCTAGTGTCTTGGGTTAATGGGAATACCTATGCATGTTGTTATAACTAATCCTGAATGCTGTTGACTATTACTAACCGATATCTGTCCTAAAACGGCAACACCATAGCTCGTATGGGAAGGTAGGTCCCAGAGGACCAACCTGTCCCACCACAGCTGGCCATGGCACTGGGCACCAGCACATCTGGGGCCCAGCCTGGGACCTTCTCCTGTGCTGGCCCTGCATTAACTTTGGGAGGAACTACCTCAGGGGATGGGTCTCACCACCCCTGGGAGTGGGAGCGGAGAGGTACCTGTCACCCCCCGTCAGGTTCGGGCTGTGGTGCATAGGGAGCTCGACAGGGAGATTCGACACCAGCTATGCCAGCTTGAGGGCCACATGGTGGAAATAGAGGGTGAGCCTGCCCCTCCTACCCAGACCCCAGCACAGCCACTTTTGGGACCGTGAAGGTGCAGTGGTGACTGCCCATGGGTGGGGACCTCAGTCCCACTGTTTCCATTGGGGGCTCATGGGCTTGCAACTTCCAAACACCCCTCCCTGTCCAAGGAGTTTACCCCACACATGTGGCATATACTGCCCCTGTATGTGTCTTGTTTTTCTTGTCTGTTAACCTACCTAACCTACCTCCCGAAATATACCTACTATCCCTCCCCAACATCCCACTCTCACCTGAGAAAAAGGGCAATCTGTTCCCACAAAAACATATCGCCCCATACATAGATGTCCATTTCTCACACATGTCCACTGGACACAAGTAATCTGGTCTAATTGGCATCACAATGAATTATTGTTGTCGTCACCCCCACCCAGGGGTTTGAGTGTCCAAATCTACCTCCAAATTCAGTGTTTATGCACAGCTGTTGCTGTAGAAGAAATGGGCAGCTATGGACCTTCCCTGCACCCTTCCGGCACATCCCTGGCTATTTTCCCTACTGTCTTTCTCTCTTTGTGCCCCTTTATTCACCACTTTCCTATTAACCCCTTTTTCTTTTGTTTTAAAGAAATTAGCATGGGGTAAGCAGGAGTAAGCACTTTTATGCAGCAGTAATCGGGTTTAAGCCTGTTCGCGCAGAGGTAAGCACTTCCTACACAGGTTAAGCAATTCAGTAGCTAACAGAGTATAAGAAACTGTAACCAATAGATAGCAGTGCTTAGCTCCACACAAACCCACACAAACCCGCTTACAACTGCTTAAAAGTGCCTTAATCACTCTGTATACAATGACTTGTGTTCTGCCCAGCAATAAAATAAATAGCCTCTGAAAGGCTCGAAGCCAGGACCCAGCACACAATAGACAAAGTGAGTTACCACTAAGGCATGCCAGATATACATAAACATGATGTTTTCAGAAACATATCATCCAGCCGAGTCATGCAGCAGTACAGAGAATGTATACCAACATCTAGATGTATGTGTGTGTGTGTAAATATATTAATATCTAAACAGATACAACATATCTATATATGTCGAGATATAGATGTGTATATATATATATATATATATATATATATATTTAGAAATATATCCATATATATAAATATATATGAACATATATACATGCAAATGCCTACGTCGATACATATATATGTTTACACCTATATGTCTGTATATACACAGCAAAATAGATATATGTATGCAGATATATATCTATGTAGGTATATACGGATGTAGTCATATATATGTAAGCAGATACATATATATATATATATATATATATATATATATATATATATATATATACTTAGGTACATGTGGCCATACATCTGTAGATAGCAATGGTAGATTAACAAAAACAAATACGTCCACATGCACCATTAATGGGTTTGAGAGGCCCCAAACAATATACGTCTTGTACGAATAGGCATGTCCCCTCCACAGCCAAACACGTCCACCCTGCAATACACCACCAAGTGTTGCAGATCCCATCAGCAGGACCTTACATGACATGGGCACAAGATGTTAACAGTACTACATCCCACCTGTATGATGTCAGGCTGGTATTGGTAACATATCATGCAGTACAGTCTGGCTCCCATAGGAAATGTAAAATGTGGAAACTATCAACATCCCCAGGATACATATACACAGACACATATATGCAGCTACAGATATACATAAAAAAAAAAAAAAAAAAAAAAAATATATATATATATATATATATATATATATATATATATATATATATAGATATATATACATGTGACTACACATACACACGCAGATATATGTACAGTAAGATACATATGTAGAAGGTGCACAAAATATGGGATAGCCACTATGCCTACAGTTCACAACTGAAGACCTGGACACTGTATGGGCCACCCATACAAATGACAATAATTGCCTGCAACATATACCCACTGAGAGGTCGTAGGACAAAAAAACACACACAGGTTTGCAGAAATGGTAAACCGTTTTTTGTGTACTATTACAGTTCTATATACTATTGCTACTGTAATTAGGATTGTCTTCACAGACATGGTGTGTGTGGGAGGTCACATCTGCTTTCAACATGTGTGCCATTTGCTACTGACAGACATCCTATGGACATCATAGTAAAGTACCGCTACTAGCACATACTGCCCCTGTCAACTGCAGCAAAGATATTGGTCAATATGTGTGGACATTCTGACACACTCTGTACATTCCAGAGGTATGCACAGAACCACTTAGTGCAAAACATGTGTACCATGCCTGACAATATGGATGTTAACAGCAATGTAGATGGGTATAACACATAACGACTGGTATACATATGCCACCATTGGTTATGCATTCACACACCCCTGTCTGACCTGACACGTAATAACCACTGGTACAGGGGTGCCATGGCCACATACTACCCACTAGATATTGACATACATCTGTACAGCATCCCACTGCTCTGTCTGACATACATGACTGTTGAGGGAGGCCCGGCAGCAGTACATCTGGCAAGTATCTGCACATGACATCTCCCTGGGTAAGTACACTAAGCTGCTAGGCATGTAACTGTGCACTGTGCAGGCTACAGGCAGACTGGATCAAGACTGTACTACATCTCCTATGGGGGAATGCACATGTACCTGCATATATAGCAGGCTGTACAGGCATGTCACAGCACAGGGTAAGATCCACCTGTGTGAAAGTGCATAACCACAACCAATGAGAACACAGCCACAGCCACATATGGCAAGCTAGCATGATATTACAGTATATGGACACCATCCTCATATGTGCCACTCACACACTAACCCTACATATACTGGGCAGCTACACAGTTTGGTCTGATGGTTGACTGTGGTATGGGATATGTGTTTGTGTATGGCCCTACAAGCATGTAAGCCAATATGGTAACAAACAGTGGAGCATCATGTAACATCAGATAGGATAGGATCCAGGACGATGACAACTACCACAATCTGTACACAGGCCAAGGTACATATTAACAATACACACACTGTGGAAATTTACCATAAGTACACAGACCTCAGTACTGTACAAACAGCAACAGTATGCCCAGGTTATGTCATCAAATATAACCCCTACTGTACATAACATGTGTAGCAGTCTGATATCTCACTAGCTTGTTATCAGATATGATGACACTAATTATGGTGTACAGCACATATGCACCTCTTAATGCATGACATATGTACAAAGGTTGACTGAGTTGTGGCTGGAAGCACATACACAGGGCCAATATTGACATGTTGCAGTGATAACATCATACATTTACTGTTGTAACAGGGTTTGTTGCAACATATGTCCTATGAGGGATATGAAATCAGTAACTGTCATGGCTTTCACCATCTACAGACTGCAGTACTCACACTACCTTCTGCAGTTCACAGATACATGTTCTGTGGGTAACACATGACACCAAAGGTACCACACACTGCCCAGTCTGAAGATGACCCTACAGATGGGCAGTCCTCATAAACATAGAACTGACATGGCAGGTATTCATACATGTAGGACAGCCATATCTGCACACACCCTGTTAAACCAACTTTACTCTGAATGCAGTATAACAGCACTTACACTCTGTAATCAGGTCAGGCACATCCCCCTCCTGTGTGTTGGCTGGTTTCCACAGTGTATGTTGTCAGAGGTAAATCCCCACTCCATCTAAGATGCTGTTTGACAAACAACAGAATGAGTTACTGCTCACAGTGAATGAAAGGCCCAACACCAACATGATGTTCCTAGATATTGGAGTGTGTTTCCATGAAATTGGCTATGGGCATGTTACCACAGCTGTTCCACATGCAATCAACTAGGAGAGGGCTGCAATTCATGCAGAGGGCATCAGCTGATCATGAGCATTACCTAAAATACACATGCTGCTGCCTATAAAAAGCAGGTATAGGTCTCCACATCCACCAGTGAGGGAGTGAGAGAGGCAGACAGAGGCATCAACAAGTCAGGGAGGGTGGGAGAGTAAAACCTAAGCATGTTTGTGTCACACACCTACCAGCACAGGGTATCAAATCCCCGATGACTATATAGTGCTATCACAGTCCTATGCAGTTGTTGGATGCAACACATAGGTTACCTACTGTGGAGTCTGCAGCACATATATGTGATGGTGAGTGACATCTGCAACAGGGATATGGTAGCTATACAGTAGGTGATGTACACATGCCTGTCCACATGAACAGGTGCCAGGATAAACACAGCCACACTCTCACAGGGATGCACAAACATTGACACAACTGGCAAGGTCAGTGATACAGCTCATCCCTAGTCAGATTGCCACAACACATTGCTGTGCAGATATCACATGCACCACAGGGGTCATATATAGGTTATATGGGCAAAGGGTATGGGGAGGTGTGTGACATCCAATAGCATGCTTCAATATGCAACTGGCGGTTGTAGTGAGTGTGGATGTGATCATACACATCATACAACACACACACAAACACACAGCATGCCAGTACTGACATGCAGGGGTGCATTTCTGCATGGATATGTGGCGGTTGACTGTGCCAGATGGCTATACGAGGCTAGATGGTGGGTATAACTAGGCATCAGGCCACATGGCAATGGTCTGCATTGTCGCTCAGGCCTGTGGTTTATGCATTTGCTCACATAGGTGGGTATTGTATCCCCCATCCAGTCACCTGGGTGGCTATTGTGTGTGGCTAATGCTGTGCATCACTTGCCATGTATGTGTTCCCTAGTCCATGACATGGATGATGTCTGGGATGTGCACACCTCCCACATGCATGTACAGTGACATGTGGAACTGTACCTGAGGTGTTAGCGCATGTTGTGTACCCAGATTATCATCAGATGTGCCAGTCTTGGCCACCTGTGGCAGGAATTGGTAATGGACAGCAGGTTAACCCTGCACCTACATTGGTAGCATGCATAACGGCATTCTCTGGCATCAGTGACATCTGTCCATACAGGGCATTTTTTCAGGCATGGTATGTCCTTTGTGGGTCACATGTGATGGCACCACAGGTGTTGCAGGTGTCCAGTGGGGAACATGGGGAAGATGTACTGTCTGCATTTATGCACCTATTGGACAGATGGACAGGGTGCCCTGCCCTCTGTAGGCCACTGCAATCATTCCATAGTTACTATCAGTTGCCAATACGCAGTGTACTACACATATTGGCTGTTGCCTCGGCATGTGTGCGTGTATGTGACATGGGTTGATAGTGTGCTTTGGGTACTATTGGGGTTGCTAACTGTGATTGCCTGGATGTGATGTCACATGTATGTGTATGGATTTGCAGCCCAGCCTCTCAGCTATTTCACATCTGTTATCCCTGTACAGTGGACATTGTGATATAGAGCCACCATAAAAGACATTTGCAAAACCCACCACACATTGGCCCAGGTGTCACACACTTACACAGGATACAATTTGCACAATAACACACCTGTCATGTCTGGGAATTAAATCCCTACCTACCTAGTTTATTACACTACAGCACTACCCAGTTATAGTATGCACCACAGAGATGACTGGAGTACTCTTTTCCCAAAGGTGTATTTCACATTGGATGACATCAGCAGGACTGCCAAAGTAGTCCATTGGACATATACTGAGTGTAAATAGCCTAAATACATTGCTCCCCACACAGACATTGAAACACACACAAAACATCCGCAATGAACATGTGTGGTATAGAACCCCTAAAAGAGGTTTATGTCACAGTACAGTATGGAGCTGTGATAGGATGCACCACAGGGATTACTGAACACCTTCTTCCCCAAAGGTGTATTTCACATTGGATAACATCAGCAGGACTGCTAAAGTAGGCCATTGGATAGGTACTGAGTGCGACTACCCTAAAAAGCATTGTTCTCTACACAGAGTCAGACATAAACTTACCAGGGAGTAGAACAGTTATTTACCTAATTTATTACACTATAGCAGTATGCAGTTATAGGGCAAGCTATGGAAATTACTGCACAACAGCTTCCCAGAGGTGTATTTCTAGGTGAATGACATCAGCAGCCTTGCCAAAGATGAGCATTTGAATTGTAGGGAGTGTGACTACCCTAAAAGGCATTGCTTTCTATACAGACAGACACACACAATTGGCATGTCTGGGAATTGAACTCCTACCTAACTATTTAACCACACGACAACAGCACGCAGTTACCAGATGTGCCACGGAGATTACTTGGACACAACCTTTCCAGAGATGTATTTCTAGGTGGATGACATCAGCAGCCTTACCAAAGTAGAGCATTTCAATTGTAGGGATTGTGACCACCCTAAAAAGCATTGCTCTTTATACAGACGGACATGCATACCCACACACTTGCCAAGGCTTGGATTAGAACTCCTACCTAACTAGTTTATCATACAACAGTAGTATGCAGTTATGGGATGCACCACAGAGATAACAGCTCTCCCAAAGGTGTGTTTCACAGTAGATGACCTCAACAGGCTTTCATACTGGGGCTGTGGGGAGGTCAGTGTGTGTGTATGGGCCATAACCCATTCATCTAGGGGTTGACATGCCACATATGGACACAATCTGGGTCATATTCCACAGGTACATGTATACAGCTGCTAGATGACTACTTCCTTGAACAGTCATGTTGCACAGCTGGCACTTGCACCACATACTCTGTAATGCTGACAGATACCGGTGGTTAGTATCTGCAGTGTGTGACATCAGACCCTCATGTGGTTATGGCTCTTTGGCTGTGTGCCTGTTGGGAGATCCCTGGATGGCTCCTTGTCACAGTCACCCTCTTCCACACATCTATGTATGTCTACCTTATAGTGTGTTGTCCTTATATATATGCCTGTATTCCTATCCACCGTGTGGGCAAAGTATGTGTGCTGCATACTGAGGAGTATCTGCACTAACATCTGCAGCTGCCAGATATGTCTGGTCCACTGGTGTTTGCAAACATGGCCTTCATGTGTTAAAGTGTGTGAGCATGCCCAGTATGAACTTTCAGTATGTTGCTGACTGACATTGCCTTCACTACTCTAAGTGTGTGGGCATGCCCAGTATGGCCATCTGTATTGAATGTGTGGATCGAGTCCAGGTAGTTTGTACTGCAGTGTTGACCTTTGTGTTGTACACCTACAGGTAGCATGCTGTCTCTGCAGGGTATCCGTCGATCATTTGGCATGGTCTGTTATGACATTTCTGCATAGAATGGGGGGCACACCTGACTATTACTATATTTCTACATAGGAAGGCGGGCACACCTGCCTGTGACTACATTTCTGCATCGGATGGGGGGCCACACCTGACACTTGTACACATTTGCTAGGGCTGTATGTCGGGTACTTCATTTCAGTCTGTAGTCTTACCTATAGTGCTGGCTAGAGGCTTACCAGTGTACTACAGATCTTAGCTTGTAATTACCTACATATTAGATTCTGACATCCTACCCTTCAGAATTGACATCCCACTGCCTGACTTGCTGTAGTCTGTCTGCGTAGGCCTGTGGGGGAGGTTACCCATAGGCCTCATTCAGAGGCCATAGCACAGCCTTTGTTTTAGTTTGTCTACACCTGTCCTACTGGCTGTGACTTTTGTTGGGTATGTGACCCTCCCCTGACTGGCATGTGTGAGTCACTTACCTTATGGGTGTCCCAGTATTCATGGTGGTGCTGCAGGACTGCCTATGTCAGATGCACATACTACACTCCCTACACATGTTTGGGCACAGTTAGTGAACTGTTAGGTGTCCCTTTTACTGTATGTGAGAGTCGGAGAGAGGTGTTATTCCATGGGTCCCTCCTGTGTCAGTGCATGTGCTATGCGTTGCCTCTTTACCAAGGCCAGAGCATACTGGGCACACCTCCTTCTGCCTACTGTGGCAGGCTCAGGTTGTTCCTCCTCTGAGTCACTCTGTGCCTGTGCAGGCCTTATCAATGGTGGGGGCTGTGTGGCCCTGTCCCATGCTGTTCCTGCTGCAGCTGTTTCTACAGGATCACACTGTGCAGCATGGCACATACATGGACAATTTGGGTACATGTAACTGGTAAGTACTGCAAGGCTCCACCGGATGTGTCCAGGCACCAGAACAGTGACTTGAGCATCCAAAACACACGCTCTACTATAATTCTGGTCTGTGCGTGTGCCTCATTATGGAGTTCTTGTTCAGGTGTGTGTGCATTTCTGATGGGTGTCATCAGCCACGGCTCCAGTGCGTATCCAGCCTCCCCCACTAGGTGACCGTGAGGGATGTCCCCATTGGCAAATCTCTGGTACAGCTGTGTTAGATGCCAGATGTGGGAATCATGATAGCTTCCAGGGCAGCCAGCGCACACATTCATTATTATGTCTTGGGCATCGCACATGACCTGGCAGTTGATGGAGGGGAAGCCTTTGTGGTTGATGTGGACCCTACCCTGCTCACCAGGTGGTGCTTTGATGCATATGTGCATGCAGTCTATAGAACTCACTACCTCAGGGTATTCTGCTTTTTGGTGGATCAGTTACATATTGCTGGCCAACGCCTCATGGGTGTTGGGGAAATATACGTATTCACCGACATGGCATCCATGAACTGGTGGAGTACCCTGGATGCTGATGCCTGTGAAATCCCCATCATATCCCCAGTTGGCCTTTGGAAGGTACCTGTAGCTAGTATTTTTAGGCCTACACATACTTTGGTATCCACTGGGATGGGTTCCCCTCTGTTAGTTCTGTGTGTCAGTCATGGCTGGCACAGCTCAACAATTTGCTGTAGGAGGTCCCAGTCCACCCTATAATGCTCCACTATCTCTAGCCTCATGTAGCCCCTGGTAGGTTACCCTGGGTCTATACACTCTTCTCCGTCTCCTCATTGTGGGTTGGTCGACAGCATTCACATCCTCACCACCCTCAGTCTCTTCCACAAGTTGTATGATAGCTATTGCAGCCCCTATCATTTTGCTGTTCTGACTGTTAAAAGTTCCCCGCTTGTTTACACTGGTGGTGTAGAGTGTGGGAAAAACTAGAGGGGAAGGTGTTTGCTTAGTTTATAGTAGTGCTCTGGGCTGGGCTGGTCTGCTGCCTGTGTAATTGGCTGATTCTGATACATTTCACTTGCCAGGTAAGCTAGTTCTCCTTGGTTACCTTCATACTGCTGTTTACCCTTCCCATTGCCTTCTTGTTTAAGCTCGTGTGCACGCCGTGCAAACAGAGTGCTCAAATGTGCACACTGCTACTATTTCCTGCTTTAACCTCTGTTTTCTTCCTGTAAAACCCGGTGCATGGCATGCACACCTGCTTAGGCTTTATAAAGAGTGCTAAGCAAGTTTAGACATACTCCTCTAGCTTAGCTGTGCTAAGCTAGGAGCAAACCCGAGCCACAGGGCTCCAGTCCACTTACAGTATGCCTGACACACACCCTCATGATGTCACCTAACTCCTTGGCTTGCACCTAGCTATTACTACTCTTACACTGTTGGGACCTGACTCACATGTTGGGGAAAACTGGGATTCACTATCCTTCCCCTCATTTGCATAGGATTGCCTGCTAATGCATAATTACATGTCTCACACTGAGCCTCCACCCTTAGCAACCCCTACTCATTGGCTAGGTTGTCTTCTGCCTGCCATTGACTTACATGGCAGAATAGTGATTTTAGCTAGACTGCTTATTTTGGGTTTATTTTATTATTTTCCCCCGATCCCATTTGCGCGACACTGCCCTAAGCTTAAACAGCCGAGATCAGCTAAAAAAAAAAGCTAATTTTTGTATTTTTTTTTTTGCAATGCCAACGGCCTTATACCTGGCCATTGACATGCTTTCTACATGATATGCAGCCTTTATTTGGAGCTGTCATAGCTCTGCTCGACAGTGGCACAGGAAAATAATTTTCTTGGGTGGCAAAAGCCAGGGTACCTTTTTGGCTGGGCTTGTATAGGCCCCAGGGCTCATAGCCTAGTACCTACCTATGAACCTATGCTTTGGATTTTGCAGAAATGTACTCGGTTACTAACCGAGTACATTTCTGCAGATAGCATTAGTCTTGCACGGACTGTTGGAAGCTTCCTGGCTTGCAATATCACCACATTTGCATGGATTTCACCTGCAAATGGGGTGAATTGCATACCAGGGCTTAGTCCATGCAGGATTAGTGCAGGAGCGCTTGTGCATGCCCCTGCAGGCTGTTCCTGGATCGCACGGCAGACATATTGCCTGCTTGAGCTCCAGCTCCTGCACCGATCTTGCACTCCATGCATGTTTTTGAGAATCCAGGGGTCAGTGTGTTCTGTCAGTTTTGGTGCAGTCTTCCTCAGTTTGTGAATAAACAAATATTGCAAACTCTGCACCTTTATTGATAAACTATTTTCCACTGCCTTATGCTCCTGCTATGTTGTTAAGATGATGTCAGCACTCTCATTTAATTTTTTATTTGTTTTTTTTTTTTTTTTTTTTTTTGTCTACTACATTAAATTACTCCAGTTTATTATTTACTTCCTGGATTTAAAATAAAATTTTCTCTAACAAAGTCTCTTCAGCGTCACTGGAATTATACGAGATACACATTTTCTATTTTCTAGTCCTTTTAAGAGCTACAGGAGTTTGTTTTTTGTTATTTTTACTATGAAAAAGTAGTGAGAACAGGTTTACAGAGTATGTGATTGTAGTTTTCAGTCAGTGAGAAGAATGGCAGCCTTAACTCACCATTGATGAGCAGACACATCAGAACGGATGTGTCTGCCATTGATAGCAGTTGAGAAGCGTGGAAGGTAACATTGTAATTTTTTTCTTTTAATACAACTAAAAGACACCATTTTTCATTAATGTTTTTTTTGCCTTTAGTGTTGCTTGCTCGTTAACTCTGTGCTACCAAGTAAGTGTGAATATTTTTTCTTTGCTTCCACATTGTTTTAGATAACGGTGAGTTAAAAATGGAAGAAATGGACATGGTTTTCTTCAATGATTTGGATGAGTGGATTTTCATGCTGCAAAATGGTGAATAACAATGCTAATAGCTGGATAACTGATACGAATATTTGCAGTATATGACTATTAAGGGAGGATATTAAAGAGGTAGGAAACCAAACAGAAACAAGCACACAAAGACTACATGGTAAACATCTTAAAGAATAAGGGAGTGCAAACAATTGTTGACAGATTAAACATATACCACAGCCTTCTCAGGTGTTATATATGTATAAAGCCCTAACTGCCACCCAAATGACCTAAGTTCATGTAGCAGCTTGGAAGCTTGGATGCTTGATGGCCCAGGCAGAGCAGGATGAACATGCATATGCAGATGGAAGGAGATGGTGAGTAAATTTGCATGGAGCCCTGGCAGAGGCCAAGGCTTGACACAAATCACTGGGTTGTGTCATGTGAGGAAGGGCTAAAGTGACATGCCCTCAAACTACTCACCATAGCACACTCAATGTTACGACAAGGTACACCATCACTACAGAGCAGAAGGAGCAGGCTGAGGAAAAATACCTCACTAAGCTACAGTATGATGCACCTTTGTTTGTGTTGCCTCACTCTGCACTGCCAGTTGATAAAACTTTAAAGAGCATGCGCACATAACTGAGGGATGGCTCTCTGCACAGGTGCTCTCTGGATGAGAGAGGCCATCAGCTAGAAGAGTCTAAAGTCAGCAGTGGAGGCTGGATGAAAAAAAAAAATGAGCAAAAAAATCTGAAGCCAGTTACTAGAGTCAGTTATAGGAGTGATCAGAGAAGACGTTCTTCCTGAACCAATGCAATATCTCTGTGAGTCTTGTTCTTTTGAATGTCAACTCTTGTAGGAAATGTCATCCTTATAAAAGCTATATTTTCATCATGATGCACTATACGTGTGTGTGTGTGTGTGTGTGTGTGTGTGTGTGTGTGTGTGTGTGTGTGTGTGTGTGTGTGTGTGTCTGTGTGTGTGTGTGTGTGTGTGTGTGTGTGTGTGTGTGTGTGTGTGTGTGTGCATGATAGACAGGCAGGCAGATACACAGATACATAGCTTGATAAAGTGGTATTACAGTTAAGAAGGCTATTGCTGTTTTCCTGTGATGAATCAGCAGACTTGATAATGGTAAATAATTAATAATGACACATATTTAAGAGCTCAACAACTAGAACATATATGGCCATTGTTTCATTAAATGTTAAGTTTGCATCCATCCTTTCATTTCTATATCTCTTGCCTTTGTTAGGGTCACAATGTTAGTAAGTTGAGCAAAAAAAGACCACACTTCCCAGTTTTCAGCAACAGTCCACACCTCATCCTGTTTAACTGATAGAAATTCCCAAGCAAACTCCATTTTTCAAGTGCATCCTGAGCCTTGCTGAATGCCTCCACTTGTGGGTTGTCATTGCTACAGCAACACTGGAAGGCACCCAGGAAGGCTGCCACTCTGAAATGACAAGTTTCAACTCAGTGAGGTCCAAAACAAAACAAATCCAAGTCAATACATACTCAACACAATGAAAAAAAAATAATAAAAATAGATGTTTTGAAGGAGGCAAGCTCCAATGCATCCCTCTGTGTCAGCTGAACCTCCCCTTTCAGACTTATAAATACAAGTGAATGGTTCTGCAAACAGGAAGAAAAGAGCAAGTCAAAAAAAAAAAAATAAACAACGGAGTAGCTGCAGGTCTATATTTAGAAACCACACCACCAGTGGTTTCCTATGGAAATCCATACTTATACATTTTGTATCTGGGAATTGCGATCTGCAGGTTAGGGCCTTACTCAGTATGAAATCAGTGAGGTATATGGAATCCCTTAGGAAGTGTTCTTAGATGTTGACCAAATAACCTTACCTCCCTTCACAAAGCCAAGATAAGCAGCATCAGTTCTACTCCATGACCTTTCCCCTCTGCCATTAAAATATAGCGTTTACATTTGTTTGCATCTAGCTAATATGTTCTTCTTTATGTGATGCCTTCTTCTAGCAAACTGTATTGTTATCAGCCCTATGAAAACAAAGGTAAATGCTATATTTTGATTTATAATAATTTTTAAAAAGCAACTGTTTTATGCATAATTCATTGACCTTCATATTCAGAATTCTCTTCCTGATTTACCATTCTCTTAAAGTCATCTTGCCCTCATACGCTGGAGAACATTCGAATGAACAATGCTTTTATATGGGGAAAATAGACTCCTAGGACCATCACTATCAAGTATTGCCTTAGTCTTTAATCACAGATAGGCATCTGATCATTAGACTACATCTCAATAAAGTCCTGGCTATGAGTTCAGGCTGCTGAATAAATGTCTAAGCTTGGGTTTAGACTTGCAAACTACTGTAGTGTCAGAAATCTATTGACATGACAGACCAGAAGTCAGGGACAGGGTACAGTATTTTATTACATGCTATCATTCTAAATTTGCCAAAAGTAGTTCCACTTGTGACATCAAAGGGGTGGTTTAGTCAGTTGATTTTTTCTTCCTTGAGCTATCATGGTGTTGAATTGTATGTCATATGTGGGATTCTTGGGAGTCATGGGCACTGCCAGGGTACATTATGCCACACCAGAGGTGAATGCACCTTAGTGCATGTTTTGTTTATGGTATCATCCATCTCCTCAAAGCACTGGAGGCCATTGATTGCACCCATGTGGCAATACCAGCTCCAGACAGTGTTCATGGGCAATGTTACATCAACATATCAAGGGATAGGCATTCTGTCATCTGCAAGGTACTGTGTTGAGCACAGTGGTTTATAAACCATAAGTCTACAAAGCACCCTTGTAGTGTCCATGATTCCCAAGATTCCCATGTATGACATACAATTCATCTGTACTGTTGCTTCCTGCATAGAGATATCCTAAAGGGATGCCTAGTAGGTAAATGCATGCATAGAGGCACAGCTACAGTACATATTCACAACTACTTATATATGCATACACTACTCATCCTCAGAGTTTCTCTCCTGTCACTAATGTATTACAGCTGATACAGCATATTTCCAGAGCCCTGGCTGATGGTGCCTGTAATGAATCCTCAAGGCATGGTGCCACAGCAATATAATATAATTTATTTTCACATGAGAAGTAAGGCACAACATGTGCTTGGCCTGCTGAAATTCCAAATCAGCTTCTGTGACATGTCTGGGGTTACTGCATTATGACTCCATCACTGCCTGCTAGATGTTTGCAGCATGCTGCATAATATGGTCATCCAACTTCAAACAGGCTTCCCATCATCCCTGGGATTCTACTGTGGTGCGACAACTATCATCTCATTCACCAGCAGCAACATGGATGACAGCAGTCAGCCAGTATGAGCTGTGCCACATCCCTCCAGATGGAGTTGTGCACAGTATATGGCAGCTGAGGCAAAGCTATGGTCCACATCTATGGTCCCTGATATGTACACAGTGGCACTGTGGTGTCACAGAGAGAAAACAATGATGCAGTGTTATCTAATGGTTGTGCTGTACACTGCACAGTGAACCACAATGTGCATTAGACATCTCAACATATATCACACAGGAAGAGGGCAGTGAGAGTCGCAGTCACTGGGAAAGAAGTACACTACACAGTCTACATTACCAGTGGGTGGGATGATTATACGTCAATATAGGAAGAAAGGGATCACAAAGAGGTATGATATCTGTGATGAATATGATCTCCTCTGCTGTGATTAAAGGGGTGCTGTATGGGACCTTGCATGAGCCAACTGGAATGAGGGTGTATGGGAGAAGCACTATAAAACCTGGCAGTAGGGATCCCTTGCTGGGAAGGCAGTGCAGGCCCTGACAACTTCCAAGATGTGAATGTGATGAAATTGGTGAAAAAGGAGCTTAAGGGCGAATGCACAAAAATAGTTGGACTCTAAGTTGTCCTCTGGCATGATTAACCTCAATGATGGTGTGGGTATGATGAAACTCCAACTATGGCAGATGCAGACTGTGTGCCTTGGGATGGTCCTACAATGCATTCATCATAGGTATGCACATGCCAATGGCCAGGGGCAACACCGAAGCTCAGAGCACCAAAAGCAGTACTGACTAATATATGCATGGTGGTGGGTATGGAAGCAAGGCAAATCATAATATCCTTCCTGCACTCCACTGTCTCCTGAAGGCCATATACTGCATCAGTCATCTCTATTTTCACATGGTGGCTGTGGATTGTGCCCAGACTACAGCCCTGTTTATCTGGTAAGTGAAAACTAGAGTCACACATAAGTCAGGGACCAGATGTCACAGTGGATAATGAGGTGATAAATGGCTATCCCACCATACAGATGGATTATTTACATCAAAAGCAGTACAGTTATCTGCTTCTACTGGTTCATCAACACAGCCATTGAATGAAGTCCATCTCAGGAGCGAAATGGATTTATCAGTATATCCTGACACATCGACTCACTGTGTGTGTGTGTGTGTGTGTGTGTGTGTGTGTGTGTGTGTGTGTGTGTGTGTGTGTGTGTGTGTGTGTGTGTGTGTGTGTGTGTGTGTGCATGCATGCATGTGTGTGTGTGTATGTGTGTGTGTGTGTGTATGTTTTATTGTCACACCCTGGCAGGGAACTGTCCTCAGCCTGTTTCTCAAGCCCAGACTGTATATGTGTCTTATTAGCAGAGGTGTACCCTGTGGATATAAACACATAACATGACTGTGAGATAGTGCTTGCCCTACAAGCCCTCATGCATGCATGCTAATGATAGCCTGATTCCTACAGATGAATAGGAAGTAGCAGTGTTCTACTTAGTTTGCATGTGTAATGTGTCTGTTAAGGATAAAAGCAACAGCTAATGCAACCATCTTAATGCTAGTACATTCACAGTTGCAGTATGCCTCCTGCAGTATGCATACTTTCTGAACTGGTCTTCATATGAGAGGCATAGCATGTGATCACCGTGATAACCTGTGTTGACATCTCTGAGTATGTTACCTAAGTCCCCATCATCTCCATGCAGAGATGCCCAAAATGATTCATTCTCAGTGACTGTTGAGAATAAGTATCACCATCTTTTTTGCTGCTATGAGGCCTACTATGCCATGGTGTTTACATATTTTTGAAATCACTGTATGATACAGTTCCTTCCACCCAAGGTATTGACATCATACACCACTGATTCCCCCACACAATATTGAACAGGCTAGTGGACATTTCCTCCCCTGAACACTCATCATCCATGTGTCTTGAGTGGTTTACTATGAAAATTTCAATTGAACATCACCATTCTCTCATATTATCGAATTAAATCTGTGAAAACCAGACTGCCAGAATTCCATATCTTCAAAAAAACACTGAATTTCCATATTCACCTCTAGTTTTGGACCTAGGCACAAGCGCTACCATGGGTTGAGAGGGGGTGAGATTTATCAGTCCGGAATGTCGTTGTTCGCAATTGCAGTGTTTGGAGTTCGGACATTCGACATGCTGACTCAGTGAATGTTCAATCAAAATTTTGATTGTAAACCGTCTTGAGTGCTTCTAACAAGACATCATCCTCTGCAGTACAGAATTTGTCCAATGTCTGTCATTCACCACTTTTGGAACATATCTATACATCTAAGGGGACAGGACATCACAGACTGAGACTGTAAGAGATGCAACTATATTAAGAACCTTGAATCCATGCTCTCTCACACATCAGTCTGTACATATGACAATGAGCCAGTTGTCAGCATGCACATCTCACATCCTTCATCACCCAAACCCACATTACACATACCTACATATGCAGAGGTCCTCAAGAGAAACATACCTAAGCACCACAGACCTCCCAAACATAAACACAAGCATGCTACACATAATCCTTCCTCAGCAGAACACAATACACATAATAGCTCACACTCCACTGTCTCACTTGTCAAGCCCTTAAGGCAAAACACAAAACCAAACATATTAGTCATAGGTGATTCCATCGTGAGACACACAAATGTCACTCTCACCAGGGTGGATAAGGAAAAATTTCATGGTCAGCTGTCTGTCAGGTGCCAGGATCCACCATACCAAACATGCACTCATGTCGCTCAATGACAGGTACTGTTATGACTCCGTCATAGCCCATGTTGATGTGAATGACTTGAGACATACCTCCTTGGACTATATGAAAAGAGACATGACTGAGCTGTCGGGCTATGTGTCTCCGGCAGGTATGTCCTTAGCCTTAAGCAGCATTTTTCCTTCACCTAGAATGATGTCTCACTACAAACTGAAAATGATTGACTTCAAAAATTGCCTTAGTTTGTGATTTCATTCTAAGGGGATCCAGTATCTGTCAGCTTGGGATGACATGATCAACAGACCTTGATGTTTTGCCAGAGATGGTCTTCATCTGTCACCCATGGGATTTTGGGTACTGGCTAAAGCTCCTGCCGCCCCCATAGTGCCTTTTTTAGGCAGTGTTTCAAGGACAAAATTCCCAACGTAAAAACTCCATCTAAAAACAACCTCAAGGGTTATGCTGCTAAATTGTAGGAGTCTTAACATGAAACTGCACTCACTGGAAGCTGTCCTCACCTTGGAAGACACAGACATTTGTGCAGTCACAGAGACCTGGTTCAAGGCTGTGGAGAACACCCCAGCCATACCTTTTACATCTCCTTCCACACATTCAGACCACAAACTGAAGACATGAAAACTAAAGGAGGCTCTGCATCAACATTCATTAAAGATAAATACACCTGCAGATTGGTCAAACAGTATGATCCCTGGAGACACTTCAGGTGCAATTAACTGTTGGCAGGACACCTGTTCAAGTCATTGCCAGCTACAGGACCCCCCCCTCTCTATGAATCAGGACACTCACTTCGCCTATTTGTATCTACCTAAGTCTATCAAGATACATCCAAACACAATGTTTTTGGGCCACTTTAACTACCATACATTGCCTGGGTAAATTACTTGTGCTCAAACTCACATCCCAGATTCCTATACTTTGTTAACTTCAATGCCCTGGGCCAGCTGGTTGACACCCCCACAAGGAGTTCCAACATCCTGGATCTGGTGCTTACCAATACTGGGGACCACTGTAGCACCCCCACCGCGAGATCTTCCTTGGTTAGATCTGACCACAAATCCATCTCATTCAAAGAATATATCACACCTGACCCCTCCCCAGCAGCAACTAAACTAAAAAACTCCTCAAATCAGATTATAACCTCTTAAGGGATGGTATAAATAGCTTCAGTGCACCTCCCCTCTCAGATGGAATTGCCAACTATGCTGAGCTCTACACCAGTGCTACACCTATATAACTGCATTGACTAAGCCGTACCGGATAGGACCAAAACAACTCCTCAAGGAAGAGCAAACCTGCCTGGTGGACAACTGCCATTAACAGGGTTTACAATAAGAGGAAGAATTACTGTCTAAGAGTAAGAGGGAGTGAGCCCTAAACTGGAAACATTCCCTCCTCAGCTTAAACAAGCAAATAAGACTTCTTGTGAAGTCATCCAAAGCAAAGTACAATTCCAAATTAGTTTCCTCAACTAAGGAGAACCATAAGGTGTTCTTTAGTTACATCCATAACCTAAAAGACAAGGCCCAGATTTGTGCTGAACTGGTATTTAATGATACCACATATACCGAGTCTGTGGACATAGTTAACCTGTTGGCCAACAGGTTCTATGAAAATTTCACTCTCCTGTCCCAACCACACATACCCCATGACATCTCTACTACCTGTCTCCTACCTCATATCTCTAAAGAGCAGTTCATAAACACAACGTCTATCAGACTTGTTAACATCCCAGGATGTGTCCTACATGGGCTCCAACAAGAATTAGCAACACCATTGAGTACTCTTTTCAATCATATTCTAAGCAACCGCTTCATCCCAGCCGAATGGAAAATACACACTGTTATTCCCTTGCACAAAGGTGGTGCGTCCACTGATCCCAAGAACTATAGACCTTTTAGCCTTATCTGCAAGGTCATAGACCTTATTTTTAATTTACTTATTTAAGATTGTTTTTTTACTGAGAAAGCCCCACTTGGAATGAAGCCAATTTTCAGCAGAGGCCTGGGCAGAAATACTCCAGACACATCTCTTTGAAACATGGGAGGAAACCCACACAAATGCAGGGAGGACATGCAGACTCTGCACAGAAGGCACCCCCACCCAAGAATTGAACCAGAGAACCTCTCGCTGTGAGGTGACAATACTATCACTACACCACTGCACCATCCTTGCTGTCAGTAAAGATATAGGTAATCTCCAAACACATGACCATACTCTGGATTTGTCAAAGGGAGATCATGCCTGTTAAACCTGGTGGACTTCTTCGAGACAGTCACCAAGGCCTTGTATGTGGGAAATCTGTGCAAACAGCCTACCTAGACATAGCCAAGGCTTTTGACACTATCCCCCCACATCAGGCATCATTGACAAACTCACCCTGCTAGGTATCAACCCTTATATCATTAGATGAGTTGCTAACTGGCTCACTGATACAACACATATAGTCAAAATAGGGGGAATCCATCTCTAACAGCAGACCTGTAACCAGTGGTCTTCTACGTGGATCAGTCCTGGGACCTCTACTGTTTGGAATCTATTTCTCCAAAGTACAAGAAAAATCTAAAGGGCTGTGGCTGATAAAGTTTGCTGATGACTACAAATTGGGAGTGGTCACAGGACCTCCAAATGATGTCAACATCCTACAAGAGGGTCTTACACAAACAAATGATTGGTGCCAAAGTCATGGCCTTAAACTCAATGCAAAAAACAATATTACCATCCATTTGAGTAACAGCAAAATTCCTGCTAACTACCACATCAATAGCAGCACCCTAAGTACACACTCAGTGGTGAGAGACCTGGGCACACAGGTTGACAGCAACCTTACCTCTGATCACCATGCCCCCACAGTGATAAGAAGGGCATTCTATATTGCTCATCTCATAAGTAAGTACATTGCCTCCAGAAAAAAATAAGTTATAACCTCCCTGTATTCTTCCCTCATCAGTCCAATAATTGAGTACAATGCCCCTTTTGGTATGCACCTTTCCAACCACCTGCAGCAAATGGAGAAACCACAAATTTTCTTCACAAGGAAAAATCAAGGTCTTCAGCATCTGGCCTATGTGAATCATCTGAAATCACTGTCACTTTATTCTGTTTCATGCAAACTACTCAGAGGCTATCTCTGCCTTGCATATAAGGCAATCTCTGACCTTGCTTTATTGGAAATGCTGCATATCTGCAAGTCATATGGTACATACAGTAGGTTACTCACTCTAAAGACCTTAACCTGGTATGTGACATTAATAGAACCTGCTGGAGGAACAGATTTGTCTCCCAGAGGTTACCACACCTTTGGAACAGACTCCCACTTCATGTCAAACTGAGTGCCTCATTGGCCCTCTTCAAATGTAATCTGGACGATTGAATGGATAACTGTAAATTCACCCCAGGGGTTCCACTTGTGTCCTTCTCAGATAGGGGTAATAGGTGCTGATTGTGGAAATAAGGGTGGAACTTGGCTAAGCTTGTAAGGGACCTTGGGCCATTAACCAAGTAACTTCCTGTGAGCCTATGATCCTATGAAAGGCGCATGTGAGTGCACTGAGGTAGCTATGATGCAGTGATGTCAGGTTGGGCTGATACAATAGGACATGACTGTATTCTTTTGGATGGGTGCTATGAGTAGACCACATATACATTCTTCTTACAAGGGTCTCCCAAAGTGTAATAAGGTAAGCAGAGTTCCAGATGGACTTGTGCAGAAATATGATTGGGGAATGTAGTGCACATGGACTCAGTGCATGCATTTACTTATGTGATTGTCACTGATGGTATGTATGTTGGAACACATGTACATGGGTGGCATGGGGGTACTGTGATGCTTTCATAGGAGTAATGTGTGTAGTATTCCTCTACAGCTGTAATTCAGGTAGTGATGATCAGTATGTAGGTTGCAAGAGGGCAATCTACCTTTCTGCATGGGCATCTTCTTCAGGGCATCACATTCAGGACTTATACAGGTACTCAGCATCTGTTATGCACACTATGCCTGCTCTCATGGTCATGTGCACAGGACCTGTAGAGCTGTAACTAAGATGAGGTAAAGGAAGCAACTGTGCTAGGCAGAAGCTATTAGAGGATACAATTAGCAGGTGCCCATGGGGTGCGAGTACAGTGCTAACATTGATTTAGGAAGCCAGGTGATGGCATGGCTTCCTAAATTAAGCCCAGTACATTATGGTTATCTCTGCATGCTAATAACTGTAGCAAGTACTTTCTTTTTGCTGCAGTTCAGAGTTAAGTACTTTTTTGTGGTCCTCAGCTTTGGGAAGGAATGCCTTTTTTGTTCCTCAACTCTGGGTTAAGAGGACAGTCAGCTGAACTGGCCACAGCAGTAAGTGATCTAGCTATGACTCTGCTCTTCTGTGGCAGTGGCTTCCATCCTTGGTAGGGTGTATGTGAAGAGGTATATAGATGCAATAGGTTATGGCTGCTGGTATTGCACAACCTGGGCTACCTGAAATGCAGGAGGCTGACAGGTCTGCTTCAGCAGGTTTTCATCCCCTGTTAGGTTTTATGTGGACAGTTGCATAACTACAACATGGTAGAGCCATAGGTGCATGTTTTAGTATAATCAGTAATACACAGTAGTCTCAGCCTTCTATCTTTACAACTGTGAGATATTCACATGTATGTATCACAGCTAATACATCTCTTGCCACATTAATGTAGACCACTGTGTATGACCCGAGAGCTAGAAACTATGAAATTGCTGCTTTTATGCTGACTGTTGGTGATTCATGCTGCTGAAATAAGTCTACTTTTCATTTCACCTTGATACACATTTTGGCATTCAAAACAGTGGATCATTTGTAGAAGTACCTAATGCACATTAGCTTGCACCTTGCTTATACTAATGAGACTAGATTTCAGCTTTGTCTGTGAAGCACTTTGTTTTGCAGTAGTGCACAAGTGCACAAGTGACGTGAGGGATGGATACATTCTTCTGCACATCACTGGCATGCCGTGATCACATATTCCTGCGTGCAAGCTGTGGTGTTTGCATAATATGCATCTACGTGGCAGTAGGGTATGCTGCACATGATTCAGAGTCCCATGTTTGAGAGGAATCAAATGTTAACATATTGTTTTTCAATACATTCGCACCAATGGTTTCTGATGCTGATGCCTCATGGAGAGTATCTGACTAGTCTGCAAAGGAGAGTAAAAATTGTGCTTTGACTGCTTCACAGCCAGTTAAGGCTGTGGCTGTTAGAAGCCTTGGCAGGTTTTTCCAGGAATGTGTATGCCTCATACAGCCTGGCAACTCTACTGTCCAGGGCGACTGGCAATTCCAGTTACTGTCGAGCAGTGCAGGTACAGGTATATTGATATGGGTTACCGTTTTGGAGATCTTTAGAGGTGGGCAAATAAATGTTAAATAAAGATGGCCAAAATCATACACTAAATGTTTACTATGAATAAAGAACTGCATTTAATAAATAGTTTTGCTGAATGTAGATGTTTTTCTGATAATAACTTTTTTCTTTAATCTGACAGCTACCAAGATATTCCAGATTGGTTGCTGTGCATGATCATCAAAACATTGACTGTGGTGTTGGAGGCAGCTGTTGTGTTGCTTTGAGGGACACATAACAAGGTTGTGACCCTGGGACAATAGAACCATCTCATGCTTGTGTACCACTGCTCATAAGTGATGTTTAATGCAGCTTTGTTTGCTTTAGTGCATTTATCAGCATTAGTGAAATATTTTAACTAGTAATATAGACTGCAGTCTACAACATGGAGAACTTGCACATATGGGGTGCTTGTCTGCACATGCATATGCTGCTATACTACTGTGTTAAGTTTGCTTACACTTGTATGGAGCTGTATTACTACACTGTCATTTACATTTTCTCATGCCTGCATATGTTATATAATTGTTTGCCTATCCCTTTTGCTTTCAGCACAGGCAGAGAGCTTGCAGAAGATGCTGCCAGTAGCCACTGGAGGCAGCAACGACTACAGCAACAGTGGGCATAAAAGCACATATGTTTTTTTCTGCTTTGTAATTACCATTTCACCCTGGCTCCTCAGCATTATTGCCAGGTTTCAAAGTTTTGTCAGTCTTCTACAGGTCAGCATGGTTCAACACAGCAGTAGGAATGTCACCAGCCTTTAGCCAGCCAGGATGAGGCTGACAATGAGGCTGGTAAATGGGATGGGAGTACCTTATCTGTGGAGGATTCTTACCCATTCCAGTATAGTAGCCTGCCCCAATTACCAAACCTGGCTCTGTTGAATATAGATTCAATAGTGGAAGCTGCCATTAATAGGACTATGAACTGCTAGAATACCTTGTAGCAATGTCTTATTCAGCAAGTAACCACTAGTGGTGGATATGGATCTTGTCAATAGCCACGCAGACCCTGAAGGACCACTTACTGGACCTCTGAAATATCATTTTGCACCAGACAGTAGATGTCAGGATGTCTGTACCCTCTTCTATCACTAGCCATTTGGGTGACCTTGGTTTGTCTGTGTATGTGTCTCCCAGGTTGCCCTCCTTTGTGTGTCTACATAACTCATGTTTATCTATGATCCTTCATGTGTGCTTGTGTGTGTTTGCTGCTCCCATCACCATGCATTCCTCCCCCATTGTTCATTTTGCCCCTGCCATCTTCCCTTCCCTCTCTCTTTATATTTAAATGTGGTCTTTTACCCACAGAAAAAATATCCTATTCCCCCCAATCTGTTTTACCTTACAGTGTTCCTGCTGGGTATTCATCAATTTGTGATATCCTGTTCCTTACTGTATTGTATTATCTATTCCACACCCTTTAATAAATCAGTAACGTGCAGCTTGCTGTGCACTCATTCATTGCTCTTCACTACTTCATATACTTTTTAACCTGCATGCACACAACATCAGTCTGACAAAATGGATGAAATCATGATTCCTGCTGTATTTCTCCTTTGTTTCTTGCAAGTTTCATGCAATGTGACAAGAGACTGAACCTTTGCCTTTCTTCATAGACTCTTGGCTGAGTTGCTCTGTTGCTTTTATGAGGATGAGTGCAGTCTTGCATTCTGTACTCTTTACCAAGTTTTCTTAAGATGAGAGTTAATGGCCAAGCTTCAATTTACAATCACATATTCACCCTACAGCAAAGTATTTGTAGTTTGTCATTCATCCAGAGTTCATTTATGAGGTGGTCACTGGTCAGTAACAGAGAGTGAAGAAAATCCAAGAAGTGAAATTCTGTGACTATGTAGGAATCAGATTATGAATTTGCTTCCTAATGATTCTTTATAGATCCTTTAGTCAATGGATTTGTGGGTTTTTTCAGTTGTCATATTTCTATATCATGAAGAGTTGTTCAACCTTTAAAATAAACTTGACTATGCTTACTCTGGCATGTCAATTTTATATCTACATGTATCTGTGTATGTCTGTGTGTGTCTATTCATGTGTCTTTGTGTGTGTGTGGGGGGGGGGTGCATGATCTGAAGCTATGCAGATCTGACATGAAAAAGTTTAATTTTTAAGGTTGAGCAACTTTCTATTTTATATGTTTCCAAAAAGCCCATTGAGTCCACTATGTACATAATAGACTCCAAATACATCTATTGACTGTTTCTATATTTTTATTTGTGCACCTGCTGCTAACCTTTTGTGCATGCTCACAGAAACATGAGTGTGTGTGTGTGTGTGTGTGTGTGTGTGTGTGTGTGTGTGTGTGTGTGTGTGTGTGTGTGTGTATATCCATGTGTCCATGTGCAGAGGGTGTGTGCAAACATCTGTATGAATGCATTATTATATTTACTGAAATAATAAGTAAAAGTCTTTATGATCAGCAGCTCTAGCCCTCAGTACTTACTGTGTATATGCCATGTAATGTCATGTTGTACAATACAGAACAGGTTGTCAATAAGACAAACTTATATGTATAAAAACATCATTATCACTATAGAATGGAGCATTATTCATCCAAAAAGGGAAGAAAAGGAGCTTATTATAGAGCAGTTAGAAAGACCATGTGCTGATGAAGATGGTAAATACGGAGTTGTAATTGATTTGATACAATAAGAAACACTTTATGGTATTAAATGATTCTGCAATGTTACTTTGGGGAACAAAACCTGGTTTAAAGTTAAAACATTATGCATTTTGGATAACAGTGTGCAAATCTTTGCTAAAGCTAGTCAAAGAAAATATAACTATCACATAGCCCTATTACTAGTCAGATATTGCAATGATTTGCGTTCAGTGACTTTGTTATGGAATCGAAAGAGGATGTATATTCACATGTAAGAGTATAAGTAATCAAGTAATTTCAATATACAGTGATAGCTTACATGAACAGGGAAGTATATGTTTCAGTTTTGGAAAAAATAAGCAGAGTATTTTGTACGCACTAAAGAATACTGTAAAAATAAAGCAACATATTTCATGTATATAATATATCTCTTCTACGTTAGTTATAATTGTGCCAAATTATATGAAATTATTTTTGTGACTGTTTAAATATAGAAACAGGGGTAATCTACATCTTGAAGAAAAATAGACTTATTGCATGAATTTGTAGCAAAATGTTGTTTAATGTATGCCACTGTACAGAATACATGCTTTTATATTCATGACTAGGTTTGTGGAAGCATTTTAAAAATATCTAAATGTGTTAGGCAAGATCACTGTGTAGAAGATCCTTTAAAAGATTGCTCAACTAACCTTGAATAAATTAAAATATAGTATTTAGCAAAACACATTCTAAGTCTCAATGCTGTTAATCATTTTGGCCAATGAACTAGACAGAGCTTTGTGCAGTTGATAGCACCATCATTGAATGAGATAATAATGGGCTTTGCAAAAACATTTGAATCTGAAATCTGTGATGAATGTACAATGCTTTGCATTCCATACATTAATGAAATTAAATGTAAAACCATTCTTGTGTATGTGGTAGAGTGGCATAAACTTGCTGAGCTTTGCATGTTTAGAGACAAACTGACATATATATATATATATATATATATATATATATATATATATATATATATATATATATATATATAGGGTGCTTGATGTGCAGGCATGCATAAAATATTACATAAGCAAAAAAAATGGAGGAAACAAAACAGGGAAATGCCAATGCACAGTGAGTTCTAAGATAAAAAAGAAAAAATGAAATTGGCATTAGTGGCATAAAATCTAATATGCACCATTGAAAGGCTAAAAATCACAGTAACAATTAATGCTGCAGTAATAATAAACATATAACTATATATAAAGGTCCATAACATGAATAATAAATGTATGTAAAAACAGTTTTTAAACAATCAGTATTTTTCAAGCAGATCACTATCCCCAGGACTTATGAAGCTTGGCACAAGGCCGGAATTAGGCTTGCGCCGACCGTGCGGTGTGCAGATGGCTCAGTAGCACCATATGCATATTAATGAAGGCCCGCTGCCGCCACATCCACGTGCATAGGAAATGAGTGCAAGTGCATGGGTTGTGTTTAAGCTCCGCACAGAGGCTTGGAAATGTTGGCTGTATACGTGCAACCTAAAATGCCGAATATTACAGTCTGCCTGCAATAGTAATCACACCTGTCAGTGTCCGTGGATACTGAAACGTATGGAAAGCATGCAAGACAGTTCTTGCAAACACAAAATTAAGAAGCAAACACAAATGCACGTAGCTGAATATCGATTCCCCATCCCTCGAACAAATGACATTTAAAACCATGTGCCCATATTCTAATGCAGTGTTGATAGTTATACCAAGTGGAAGTGGAACACATCGTGTTAGCGCGCCACCAATAGCTAAGTCTAGCCCAATGGTCAGGGCTACCTCCTGTCCCACATTGTGAGGGACAGTACCCATCTGGGCAGTTGTGCCCATACCAAAACCATTATAAATGTAAAATATCCTGCGACCGTAAGACATAACTATGTCCCACATCTCATCCAATAGTCACATACAATAGTTATTTCCATATGTAACATACCTACATGTTACAAGAAATAGAATTAGCAAGTAAATGAAACAGAAGAAGCATCTAAACTGCTACAACAATAAACTTACATGTAGGCATAAAACAAAAGTACTATCCGTTGTACTGACCGTGGGTATGTGCTGTCCTGTAAAATCTGATTTGTGTCCGGAATATATCCCATCTTGGCCATATGAAAAGGTGGCAACCCTACCAATGGTCAGAGCATTCGGCAAAAATCTGCACATTTGCGGTCCAAGCCATTCTTGCCAGGATGTGTCAAAGATGAATGGGTATTACCTGGGTGTACCTACCATGTCATGAAAGCTAAGTATTTGTGTGTACCTATGAGTGTGATGTACAGCATGTGGAAGGTGAAAAATTCTAGGGTAGTCCTCACAACCATACAGGTACCAGAGATATGTAGTGTATGCAATGTGTTCCCTTGACCGTGCCATGGGCCATCAAGCAGAGAAGGGATGTATGGACTGTGTGGAAGAATATGGATGTGGGGGGAAGGGTAATGTAATAATCCGCAAAGGCGAGACTGTGTTGGATGCGCAATAGGTGAACTGGAGGTGTATGAGGGAGCAGTGGGTGAATCAGAAAGAAACACAAAGAACAAACATACACAACCACAATAAAACCTGACAGGCCATACTGTAGAACACAACCACACAAACATATGAATATTAAAATGTGCGATACACATGTACAGAAACGTCACCGGCACATAGCCACATAATAGTCTGGACGGAACTGAGCCATCCAACTACAACACACCTGGATGCATAATTGAATACCTATCATCCACTCTACAGCACACAACCCCCCATTCCTGAATATCCACCAAATCCAGCCATACTCGGGCTACTAGCTTGGCGCAGCCATATCTGCACATAGTGACCACTACTCATATCTAGTAGGCAGTGTCACCTTAGGCAGTGTCAGGATTGCAAACTATGTATCCCTTGCATGTAAAACCCTATCACATTTTCGTAAATCCAAAAAATCGAAGGTTATTGGCTTGTTCAATTTTTGGATATCCCTCATGGGATAAGTATCCTGTGTAAACATCAGACTTGGTATCACAACACGATGTCCAGTCCTGTAGACATCTGGACACAAGCTGTATGTGCAGTAGTGGTTCACGAGACTGCTCAGCCTCCACCCGGTCATGCAGAACCTACTACCTGGGATCAAACACCTGCCCGTGATGCAAGGCTCCCCACATGAATCATTGAGAAAATATACTGCACACATTTGCATAGTGGCATTTGGATATAGGGTGATTAAGGCACTGACATAAGAAGGGTACCTCCTGTCCCACTTTGTGAGGGACAGTCCCTGATTGGGTAGGTGTGTCCTGTCCAAGAATAATACAATGGCAAATGTCCTGTGATTGTAGGAAATAACTGTGTGCCATATTTCATGTAACAGTTGCCTAAAACAGTTATTTCTGTATGTAAAATATGTAAATCTTACAAGAAACAGAATAAGCAACTAAAGTGCTACAGGAATAAGCTCTTATCTAGGAAAATAATTAAAGTTCTAAACCCTGTACTGACCGTGGGTATGTATTGGCCTAAAATATCTGGTGTGTCCCGAATATATCCCATCCTGGACATATGAAAATGTGGCAACCCTGCCAATGGTCAGAGCATTTGCACAATAACTGGCCAGCCTCTTAATCCCTCCTAAAACCAGTGACCTTTGGAGGAAAGGTGTTGAATGACACTTGAATGAATAATGACAATAAGTAAGAGTAATAGACGCTTTTAACTTCAGAAAATAAGTATTAATACATATGCTCTGAATCTGTCAACACGTATCAAGTTAATAGTACTAATCCACCAAAAAATGCCAAATAGTTCAAAACTAAAACGCAAAAAACAAGAATGGCAGAAAGTTGCTGGAAAACAAAGCACAGGTGCCGGTAATAGCGTATAATGATTTAATTTCCGCTTTCGTCACAACTTCATCAGAATACAAAGAATGTAAAAATCAACCAGTTTAAATAGCCCAATCAATTAAAATACAATTGGCTTGAACAAACAACAAAAATACATACAAGTACTAGTAATAATAGTGATAAAAATACTTATGCATTAAAACAAAACCTTAAATCTGTATCTTTATTTATAACTAATTTACGATGTTTTAAAAAACACTTCAAATTAATGCTTTCATTTAGTCCTGGAAAACTATCCGATTTAAGTTTAACCTGCCATAGACACTCCCGTTGTTCAATGTAGTTCTTAAAGTCCCCAGCCCTCTTGTCAGATTTACATTTTTCCAACACAGAAAATAAAAATTTTTTGTGTGTAGTACACAAGATAGAATGCTTATATAAAGCGTTATTGTGATCTTTAACTTAATGGCATATAGATGTTCCTTTATGCGCGTAGCTAGGGTTCTCGTAGTCATCCCCACGTAAAAAGCAGGGCAAGAGGAACACATACTAACATAAACAACTCCACAAGTATTACAATCAATAAAATCAGATACTTCTATGATCTTGTCAGAGGTAATAATGTTAATATAAGGTCCCTCAGAAATGTATCGGCAAATGTGACAATGCTGGCATCGAAACATGCCTTTCTTTTTTATCACAGATGTAAAGTGATGGGTGGTATGATGCTCCAAGATGCTCTTAAGGGTATTGGTTTTACGAAACACAAATTTTGGGTCAGAGCCCGCAATCTGAAAAATATCTCGATTGCCTTGTATGACTTTCCAATTGCTCTGAACAATGTTTTTGATCTTATAACTATCACTGCTCATATCAAAAGAACACACAATATCATTACTAATACTATAATGTTTACCCGTATTGAAAGTGTTCTGAAAATGATGAGTGCCATGAAGTATAGCAGGAAAATGGGTTGAACGT